>NC_133456.1:80803225-81105225 GCF_048565385.1 Saimiri boliviensis
CACAAGTATATGCATAGCTCCTGTGAAATGTTTACCTTCTAGCAAAGCCGTGAATTCAATCCCATAGCTATAGCTGGTTTCAACTGGCCCATATCCAGAGGAGATTGACACATGGTGAAGAGAATGAAAACGTAGGTGCTAGAAAAAGTAGCTTCCAGAATAAAACAAAATTGTCCACATAATATCCATTGGGTTCTTTTATGGATAAAATATTGCAATTCTTCAGTGTGGTAGATGCTGGTATTTTAAGGAGGCAATTCTCGACTTAATGTTTAAAAAAAGTTCTATTTATCAAATCCATCCACAGTTGGAGTTACCTGTCTCTACTCATACTGAGCTTGTTTTCACTTTTAGAGGACATTCAATCTTTGGGCAAAGAAAGTTGAACCACTTGACTACACTCTCTAAGACAAATTAGATCTCAGAGATTTTGTGAAGAAAAGTGGTCCAATCAGACTGATTAAAGGCATAAGGATCTCTTTGCTCAGAATGGATTCCACCCAAATAAACTAAAGAAGGAATCATAACTTCTCAGTCTCTAAATGGAATGTAATTAGCTAGTTGTAATTATTGCCTTAGGAAAGACCTACTAAATGAGGGACAGAGTGATGTAGTGGAAAAGAACATAACTTTTCAGCCTGGCCAACTTTGATTCAAATCTTGGTTCTGTCATTTGTTAATTATGTGAACTTACACAATCTACATGACCACTCTGAGTCTCAGTTGTTTCCTCTAAATATAGATAAGAATGCCTCATTATAGAGTATTGTAAGGACTCTATGAGATATTATACACAAAGTGACTACGGCACTGCTGGGCTTACAATTGGAACTAAACTAATTAAACATATCATCAGTAATACTTTAAGTGTAAACCACAGTGATCCTGGCTTTTTAGGATCATCTATGGAATAATCAATTTTATATATATTCACGAATTAAGGAGAAATTTAAAGTGGGCTGCAATTTCTATAACATGTTTGTCATGAGAGATTGCTTCTTTAAAAAAAAAAAAGAAGAAGAATATTTTGACAGATAACAAATACACCCAAACCACAACTGGAAAATAAGGGTTTAATTGTAGTTACCTGATTCAATGCTTATGTCCTTCCTGCTAGAATGTAAGCTTTAGGAGGGCAGGAACTTTATCTGATTTACCAAAGTATTTCTAGAGACCAGAACTATTTTTGTCACATAGTCTCTACTCAATAAACTTTTGTTGACAAATGAGTGAATAAAAGAGTTGCCACTCAATATGCTAGTAACCAGGATGATTTACAAAATAGTAGTGCGGGCTGAGTGGGGTGGCTTATGCCTAAAATTCCCAACACTTTGGGAGGCTGAGGTGGCCAGACCCCTTGATCCCAAGAGTTTGGGACCAGCCTGGACAACACAGCAAAACCCCATCTCTACTAAAAATACAAACCTCAGCCTGGCATAGTGGCACACACCTGTAGTCCTAGCTACTTCAGAGGCTGTGGTGGAAGGATTGCTTGAGCCCAGGAAGTTGAGGCTGCAGTGAGCTGAGATTGCACCACTGCATTCCAGACTGGGCAGCAGAGTGGGGCAAAAAAGCAATAGTGGGGAAAGACAAACCAGATTCCTGCCAAGCCTACACAAATATTCCTTAGACCCACCCAACTCTATCTGTACTAATTTCACATATCCCAAGAAACCTTGTGATGACTGTTTGGCATTTTATAAGCCATATATGGAATCCTTTATAGAAAACTGAATGACAATTTCCATTGGTAGTAGAGCAGGTGATGTATCTCTCCCAGTACAAGTGCATCCATCTGACTTATTAATTAAATACTTGTTTTTTATGAGTAGTCTCTATGAATTAGTCTTTTTGAGTCTAATCACAACAGAGTAATCCATAATCAAATTATACATAGTTCTCAACTTACTCAAATTCACTGTTTTCTTTACAGATTCTCCGTTTCTGCAGTAAATTTCCCCAATATCTCTCTTTCATCCCTCAGTGATACCAAATTATTTCAGGAAGATTATCTCTAATAAATGATTATTGTTCTTTATAAGAGGTTATTATCTTTACAATGGTATATTGTTGTGGACAAATCTCAATATTTATACAAATTTTAGCTTATGTTGCAGTAAAATTGGCCACGTGGTAAAAATGATACTGTATTCTAAACAGCTTGCTGAATCCAAAATCAAAAGGAAGTGTTCTCCAACCTGTTCTTAAAATTGTTTGTTCTAGGTATGAACAAACAATTCTAATGCTAGAACTTAACCAATGAAACTAGTATTATTTCCCATCATAGCATTAGTTAGGGTTACCTTTCAGTCACTGCAATACAAATTATTATTTTCTTCTCTATAGCTTCTGTCACTATTTTTTCTAGAGCTTATTTTATCATTTTCTTCAATATATGCTAGGAGGTAATACTCTATTCCCTTAAAAATTCTTCCCAAGCATTAGCTAGAAAATTTACTCGAGGCCTCTGTATATTCAGAATGTAGATGATAGAATCAGAAGTGAAGTCAAAAATTGAAAACAAGATTTTAAAAAACCTTTACAACTACTACAAGATTTGCAAACAACTTTCTTACCATACTTCTAAAAGAGTATTTCCTCTAAGTGAGTAAATACTTCTATGTGAGTAAATTTGAGTAATATCCAGAAATACACATTTCCTGTTTTTTAAGTGTCAGGGTATGCTAAGGAGAGAAGAAGGATGTTTGGTGTCTAATTCACAGAGAGACTTAAGAGCTGATACCAGTTGGATTGGTGACAATAGATAACATTAAGCAACTTTAAGGCCTTAATTCCCAAAGCATTGATACACATGTTTCAAAATATAAAACATGAATTAAAAACACTTCTTAAATTTCAAATTCAATATTAGAATTGATAGAAATTTCAGATATTACACAGTCCAATGCCTTCACTGTACAAATGGAAAAAAACTGAGGCATAGGGAAGTGAATCACTCAGAAAAACTAACGTAATTACTCAACTTGGAGCAGACTTCAAGCCTTTTCACTTCTAAATCCCTTTTCCAGAGGATTTTGTTGGATTTGTTATTATCAACTGTGTGACTATCACCTGTATTTTCAGTGGCACTACAATGGCTCATCTACCGTGCCTAAGATGGGGTCAGCTAATTCATCAAGGTATGTATTAGCCAGACTCTAAACATTATTATTAATTATGTGATAGCTGTTCTGTAATAATGCCACGATTATGTTCCACAGCAGACAGATTGAAAGACAATTATGTATTTACCCAGTTGTAGTGTTATATCTCTGGCAATATTAACCTAAAAATTGGAAAGGAAAGCTAACCGTATAACTAATCTACAATGTGTTCCTGTGACAATAATTCATTAAAATATGACCCTGTCTCTTATGACCTAAAAAAAGATAAAAATAAAAAAACTTTGCTTGAGTTGCTTCCATCAAAAAAGGCTTTCATAAATTTTTATATCACTTCTCCATTCTAAACCACTGCTACATTTCTTAATAGGCATTAAAGTGGATGTGATAGTTTTTGCATCCTAAACCATACAAGGCAAGTTAATTACACTAACAGTTGCTCAGGCTGAGAAATCTGGATTTTTTAAAAATCCTATGAAAGCTATTAAAAGATTTTAACTCCTAGTGTGCTGTAATCAAATATGTGATTCAGAAGGATCACACTGGTACTATTACGGAGATAGAGATGACCAAGTTGACCTGACAACAAACTGTAAAGGCCTGAACTATGGCAAATGCAGTGTTGATAAAAATAACAGAACAGATTTTAAGAATTTGGATATGTAATTAATGTAACTTAGTAATTGATTGTGTGTTGAAGTTAAGAAGAAGAAGCAATATGTCCAATCTCCTGGAATTGTGCTAAGTAGAAAAGAGGCTCAAAATGAAAACTAGACATGTATTATTCAAGCAGAAAAAATGCTTATTCATGGTAAAGTGTATAAAGTGTCATATATGGGAACACATGAAAAGGAGGAGAAAATCACATTGGAAAATAGGAAAAAGAAAATTGGGATGACAATTTTATGTGTCTACTTGAGTGAGCCACAGAATGCCCAGAAATTTGGCCAAACATTATTCTGGGTATGTCTATAGAGTGTTTCTAGATGAGGTTCACATTTGAATCAGTAGATGGAGTAAAACAGATTGCTCTTCCTAGTGTGGGTGGGCCTTATCCATCAATTGAAGACCTGAATAGACAAAAAGGCTGAGCAAGAGGGAACTCCTTCTGTCTGGCTGCTATGAGCTTGGATGTTGGTCTTTTTCAGCTTTCAGACTCAAACTGAAATATCAGCTCTTCTTGGGTCTTCAGCCTGCCAGCTTTCTGACTGGAATTTATACCATCAGCATCCCTAGTATTCAGGCCTTCAGACTTGGATGTAAGCTACACAACAGCTTTCTTAGGTCTCTAGCTTGCAGACGCAGACCTTGGAACTTATCAGCCTCCACAAACATGTGAGCCAATCTCTTACAATAAATCTCCTCCCTCTGTTTCTTTCTGTTTCTCT
The DNA here is from genome assembly GCF_048565385.1 of Saimiri boliviensis. Classification (NCBI taxonomy): domain Eukaryota; kingdom Metazoa; phylum Chordata; class Mammalia; order Primates; family Cebidae; genus Saimiri; species Saimiri boliviensis. Next base: position 80,807,736 of record NC_133456.1, read on the forward strand.
CTCTCTCTCTCTCTCTCTCTCTCTCTCTATATATATATATATATATATATATAATATAATATATACACACATGTATATCTATACACACACATACATGTGTATGTATGTGTACATATATAATTACACATCTAGAAAAGAAATTGGGATAGTTAATTTTATGTGTCCACTTGAGTGAGCCATAGGATGTGAGGTGTATGAGAGGCCATACACATATGTGTATACGTACAGATATATATGTGAATATATATGTACATACATGTATATATGTGTATACATATGTAATATATTCCTTTCCTTCCTATATATGTGCATACATTTATATATACATATGTATACATATATATATAATTACATATGTGTACATATTATATATAATTATATATTATATATACATAATATATTGTATATAACTACATATATTATGTATACATAATATATTGTATATAATTATATATTACATATAAATATATATATTACATATGTTACATTATGTATTACACAGATATAATATTATAATATATAACACCTATTGATTCAGTTTCTCTGAAGAACCATGAGTAATGCAGAAATAAGTAATAAAGAATGTAGTATGTCAAGTTTGCTAAGCCTTAAAGAAAGGGAGAGGGCTGTTTCAGACAAAGAGAAAATTACACAGGTAGGGTATATTTTTAAAAGAAGAAATAGTGTAACACAACTTGCATCAGGTGAGATAAAGTAGGAGGTAAGCACAAAAAGGTAGATTGGAGGTACACAGGTGAAGATTTCTGATACATAACAAAGAGCTCAGAGTTAATCTAAGAAAAAACACAACTTAACGAAGGTTTTGTAATAAAAGACTTAAAATGAAAATTTAAAATTACATTAAAATACTCAAGTATTTAAAGACATGCACACCTTTTTTTTATCTCTTTACAGAAAGCAAAGTTATCTCCAATTATTTTAGCTTCGTTTCCCTGGAATGCATGTAACTATCGGGTTCAGAGAGTCACTTAGGTCAGGAGCCCTAGGAATAGATTGTGTATGCCATGTTAAATAAAAACAGACAAAATTCTAGTACTTCTGCTTCTGGTCATGACAAAGTCCAACTATATTGGGCTTACCCTCCTATCATAAACAATTACAAAACTGGGTGGAGGGGAACTATTAAACTATTTTCAAGCACTGGATAACAAATGGTGCAGGACTGTCTTGTATTAGACAAAGGTAAAACATGAGATGAATCCCATGTTAACTCCAGCTCTCTACCTGGGGTCACTTTCCAGGGGTAGCATGGGAGGCAGAGGCCAAATAGAGAATGGCAATTTTACTGAGAGGAGAAGGCACAGATCAGAGTTTGGGGCTGGTAAGGTAGCTAGAATTTGCATGGCAAAGTACTGAGGAAAGAAAGCTTCACAGAGTAAGGGAAGCAAGAAATCTTCACAGAGGTTACCCTCAGGTCCTTGGCCAAAAGATGGGCTACTTTTGTTCAGGTAAGGATTCTGTAACACTCTTTAGAGAGCAACTGCAGCAGTGACAAATCCTTCAGGGTTCATCTGAATGGAGACATTGACTTGTGTTGTAGACATTAAAGTCCTAACCCAGCCAGAGAGAGAAAGCTGTACTGAGCAACCTAAGCATTCAGTCAAGATGCAGGAATCACCATGCCTAGGAAGAAAAACCATCACCTAAAGTAATGGCCATGCCATGGAACTAAGGATAAAATTCAAATAAAGTATAAACTTATTCTAAAAAAATTAAAAGAAGCCACCAGTAGTTTAACCACTTGCCAGAATAAAGCTGTAACTCTGTAAATTTTTTTTTAATTTTTTTATTTACAGAGTTACAGAGTAACTCTGTAACTCTGTAAATAAAGACAAACAACATACACGATACATACCATTTTACAACATACCATCCATAATGTCAAGCATATAGTCAAATATTACTAGACATGCAAAGTAGTGGGAAAAATGTGACCCATAGTCAAAAGTAAAAGAAGTTGATATAAACAAATCCCAATGTGATAAAGATGTTGGAATAAAGAGATAAAGACCTTAAAACTGGATAGATAATAGATATAGATATATTATACATATGTAGGTAGATATGTTATTGTTTATATAGAAATATATGTAGAGATAGAGACATGAACTTAGATAAAAATATAGAAATAATATACTCACAATGCTGAGTTGAGCAATCTCAGGAGAGAAAGGAAAACTATAACATAGGACCAAAATAGAATTCTAGAACAACAACAAAAATAGTTTTCTTGAATAAATTTACTAGATAAGACGAACAGTAGATTAGACACTACAATAAGGGGTGAATGAATTTGAAAACATGTGAATATAAATTAACCAATCTGAAGACAGGAAAAAGAAAATGATTGAGAAGAACAAGCAGAGTCCTGGTACCTCAGGAAATTCAACTATTTGTGAAAATCCAGAAGAAGACGAAAAGAGAAGGAGGAGGAGAAAAAGTAGGAGAGAAAACAAGATAGAGAGAGAAAGATGCAAAAAAAAATTCAAAATTCAAAATTTGTTCTAAAAATTACCCTCCAGATCCAAGAAATTTAGTAAACCCTAAACCACATAAATAGAAAAGCTTGACTGAGTATATTATAATCAAATTGCTGAAAGATAATGGTCAAAAGAAAATATTAAAATTACCAAAAAAAACCCAACCATCCCATGAAGGGAAACAAAATGAAAGATGATGGACTTCTCATCAGAAAAATAAATACAGGACAGTCAGGTGTGGTAGCTCACATCTGTAATCCCAGCACTTTGGGAGGCTGAGGCAGGCATATCACGTGAGTTCAAGGGTTCTAGACCAACCTGGCCAACATGGTGAAACCCCGTCTCTACTAAAAATAGAAAAATTAAACGGGTGTGGTGGTATGTACCTGTAATCCCAGCTACTCTGGAGGCTGAGGCACAAAAATGGCTTGAGCTTAGGTGGCAGAGGTCACAGTGAGCTGAGACTGTGTCATTGCACTCCAGCCTGGGTGAAAGGGTGAGACTGTCTCAAGAAAAAAATAGGCCAGGCACAGTGGCTCAAGCCTGTAATCCCAGCACTTGGGGAGGCCGAGGCAGGTGGATCATGAGGTCGAGAGATCAAGACCATCCTGGTCAACATGGTGAAACCCCATCTCTACTAAAAATACAAAAAATTAGCTGGGCATGGTGGCGCGTGCCTGTAATCCCAGCTACTCAGGAGGCTGAGGCAGAATTGCCTGAATCCAGGAGGCAGAGGTTGCGGTGAGCAGAGATCACACCATTGCACTCCAGCCTGGGTAACGAGTGAAACTCTGTCTCATAAATAAATAAATAAATTACACACCAGAAGATCTTTAAACAACTGTTGTAAAGTACTGAAAGCTTTTAAAAAGTCAAGCCAGTATTCTACAGTCAGCAGAAATACTTCAAAAATGAGGATAAAATAAACATTTTAAATAAATGTATACTGAGAAAATATGTCACCAGTAAAAATACACTATAATAAATTGCTATTAAAAGTTCTTCAAACTGAAGTAGGATAACAGATTGAAGTACAGATATGCAAGAAGGAAATAAGAAAACTAAAAGTGCTGAATGTATGAGTATATATAGAGAAACTATTTTTTTTACAAATGTCATTAAAATGCAGCTTACTGGTCAAAGTATAAATAAAAGAAATTATATTGTAGAGTTTATAACATGTAGGAGAAAAATATATAACAGTAATATCACAAAGATGGAAAAGAACATAAATATACTATTATAAATTTCTTACATTTTATATGAAATACTACAATGGTAACTCTAAGTAGATAGTGATAAATTAAGAATACATATTTTAATCCCCATACAACTACTAAAAATAAATAAAGCAACATAGCTTCAAAAGCCAATAAAAGAGCAAGATGGCAAAATAAGAAGCCTAGAACCTCTTTCCCCTCATAGGACACCATTTAACAGCAGTTTAATGACAAAAGTTTCTTGTTAGAAATCCATAAACCAGTTATAAGGCTCCTGAACCTCAGGTAAATGTGAAGCCAACTACATTGAAGCCAGTAAGAAAATTGTGTCACTCACACACCATAGTCGCTCCTCCCACTGGCTCAGAGTTGTGCAATCTGGAAAAGCCTCCCAGTTCCCGGCTTCTCTCTGAGGAGGGAATGAGAAGACTAAAACATATCCAAAACTCAGACTTTTGGGGGGCTGCCCAAGGAACTAGTTTATCTCCTGTCTGAATCTAAGCACAGAAAAAAAGTGCCAGGTTGGGGACTACTGAAAACAAAAGCAATGGTTTAGATTAACTAACACTCACCAAAATTCTATCCCTTCCCCTCTGGCTCAGTGCAGAGTGGGGGATGGGGGGATGCTTCAACTCCTGGCTTATCCCTGGAGAGGGAAAGAGTTAAAGTGTGTGTCCAACATTCTGACTTTTGAAGGGACTGCCCCAAAGGATTAGAGTCTGTCTTGCCAATCTTGGTGCATGGTTGGGAGGACCTGGAATACTCTATGCACTTGCAAGGCATAGAGGACAAAATAGAGCTGGGCAGCTTGCTGCTGCTGCTGTTAACATACAACAGACAAAGGCCTATGCCATCTGGTGGTCTCTCCCTTGTGGTGATTGGTGATGCAAGGAGAGAAGAGTGGAATATGCCTCTAGTAGTCTGGCTTTTCAGGGGTCTTTCTGGAGGAAACTGTTTATGTGTCTTCAGACTTAGGGCACTGATGTGTCCCAACATTCACTAGAAGCCTGGGAGCCACTGAGAACAAAAGAGAGCTAGTTTGTGGTTCTTGTAGTAAGGAACACAAACAGACATCAGAGAGAGCAAGAGATTATCAAAAAACAAATTGGCAAATCTCTCTAATGAATTTATATGCACAAATCCAGAGAAGATGTATCCATAGGAAAAGTTTGAGAAGCTCTCTAGAATCTCTAGCTGGGCTGATTGGTAAAGATCTTTTCCTATACAAAGTCAGTCCATAAAAGCTGATTGAAGTGGCTTTCTTTCAAATGAAGAGATCCCAACACAAAGTTATAAGGCACATAATAAACAGAGAAACATGGCTCAATAAAAAGAACAAAATAAATCTTCAGAAACTGACCCCAAAAAAACAAAGATATGTAGATTAACTGAAATAGATTTTAAAATAACTACTATAAAGATGCTTAGTGAACTTAGAAAAAAAGGATTCATGAATAAAATGAGAATATCAACAAAAATAAAATATCTTTAAACACCCAGAAAGTTTGGAACAAAAGAATACAAGAACCAAAGTGAAAAATTTTCTAGAGGGGTTCAACAGCATATTTGATCTAGCAGAACAAAGAATTGGTAAACTCAAAGACAGGTCATTGAAATTATTCAGTAGGAGAAAAAAAATAAAAGAATGAAAAAGAGTAGAGAAGGACTAAGGAACTTATGACATATGATCAAGCTGTTCAAAATATGCAATATGAGTGCCTTAGAAGATGAGGAGAAAGAAAAAAGGAAGGAAAGATTACTTGAAGTAGTAATGGCCCCAAACTTCCCAAATCTGTGCAAGGAAATTAATATCCATATTCAAGAATACCAAAAGACTTCAACTAGTATAAAACACAAGAAATATCTATAACAAGCCACATTATAATCAAATTGTCAAAAATCAAAGACAATGAGAAAGTTTCAAAAGCAGTGAGAGAAAGTGACTTGTCACATACAAGGGAGGTTCAATGAGACTATCAGAAAATTTGTCAGGAGAAAAACCTTGCAGGCTAACAAAGACCTGGATGATATATTCAAAGTGCTGAATGAAAAAAAAATTAGCAATCTAGCATACTACAGTCAACAAATTTTTCCTTCAAATATGAAGGAGAAATAAAGACTTTTTTTGGATAAATTAACACAGAGGAAGATCATCATCACTGAACTAAAGTTTTTCCCCAAGAAAAACAAAGGGGAATATTTCAAGTTGAAATAAAAGGATGCTAGATAGTAACCCCAAATCATATAAAAGTTTAAAGCTAATTGGCAAAGATAAATAGATAGAAACAAGGAATAGTATGATACCATAAAAGTAGTGCATTAACCACTTTTAATTCTGGCATAGAAGTTGAAAGATAAAAGTATAAAAAATAACCAAAAAACACGTTAATATACAGTATAAAAAGATGTAATTGGTTCACACCTGTAATCCCAACACTTTGGAAGGCCAAGGGAGGCAGATCACCTGAGATCAGGAGTTCGAGATCAGCCTGGCCAACATGGTGAAACCCTGTCTCTACTAAAAAAAATAAAATAAAATAAAATAAAATAAAAATACAAAAAAATAAAGGGGGTTGGTATGGTGGCAGGAACCTGTAATCCCACCTATGGGAGGCTGAGGTGGGAGAATCGCTTGAACCTAGGAGGCAGAGATTGCAGTGAGCCAAGGTCATGCCATTGCACTTCAGCCTGGGTGACAAGAGGAAAACTCTGTCTTGAAAAAAATAAAAGGCAATTTATGACATCTATAGCATAGTGTATGCATGGGGAGACATTACAACTGATGCACTGATGCCATGGGGTGGAGAAGTAAAGGGCAATTTTTGTGTACAATTGAAATTATCAATGTAAAAGAGATTGTTAAAACTATAAAATGCCTAATGTAAACATCATGGTAATCACACAGAAAAAGTATCTATAAAAGATACACCAAAGAAAATGAGAAAGAATTCAAAGCATGTTGCTATTTTTAAAAAATCAACAAAACACAAGGGAAGACAAGATAAGAAAGGAAGACCAAGAGACTACAGGATAGACGGAAAACAACTAATAAAACGGTAATAGTAAGTCCTTCCTTATCAGAAATCACTTTGAATATAGATTAAATTAAACTCTTCAATAAACAGACATAGAGTGGCTGAATGTGTGTTTTGGTTTTGTTTTAAAGATCCAACTATAAGATGTAAACAAGAGACTTGCTTTAGATTTAAGGACACACATAGACCAAAAATGAAGAGATGGAAAAGATTTTCCATGCAAATGATAAGCAAAGAGAATCATGGTAACCATATTTATTTGAGGCAAAATAGACTTCAAGTAAAAAGCTGTCATAAGAGACAAAGAAGGACATTATATAATAATTGAAGTATCGATTTACCAGGAAGAGACAACAATCATAAATATATATGCACCCAAAATATAGGCACCCAAATATAGGAAGTAAACATTGATAGAACTGAAGGGAGAAACGGACTGTAACACAATAATAGTAGGAGATTGCAATATTCCACTTTCAATAATGGACCAAACATACAGAGAAAAGACCAATAAGGAAACAAGAGTTGAGCAATTCTATTTATCAAATGGACCTAACAGACATGGAAGGAACACTCTATGCAATAGTAGAAGATAAACATTCTTCTCAAGTGCACACAAAACATTCTCCAGGATAGATCACATATTGGGTCACAACAGAAGTTTAACAAATTTAAGGAGATTATTTCCTATAGGGTTGTTTGAGCTCCTAGAAGATTAAAATCATACAAAGTATCTTTTCCAATCACAATGGATTGAAACTAGAAATTAAAAGTGGAAGGAAAACTTAAAAATCCACAAATATGTGGAAATTAAATAACACACTCTTGAATGATAAACAACCAATGAGTCAAACAGAAAGCCAAAGGGGAAACTTAAAAATACTGCTAGCCAAATAAAAATGAAAACACAGCATAACAAAATGTATGGGATGCATCAAAAGCAGTCCTAAGAAGGAATTTTATATCAGTAAATGCCTACAACAGAAAAACAAAAACAAACAAACAAAAAACCCTCAAATAAAAACCTTAGTGGTATACCTGAAATAACTAGAAAAAGAAAAACAAACTAAGCCCAGAGTTATCAAAAGAAAGGAAATAATCAAGATTAAAGTATAAATAAATAAAATACCAGTAGAAAAACAATAGAAAAATCAACAAAATTAAGAATTGTGTTTTGAAAAGATAAAGAAAATCAACAAGCCTTTAGCTAGGCTATGAAAAAAAAAACAGTTAAGTCTAAAAAAAGATATGAAAGAGGTGACATTACAACTGATATCACAGATATCAAAAACAATAGCAATACAGATAAAGAGATTGAATCAGCATTAAAAAATTCTCCCAAAAAGGATGAGCCCATGACTAGATGGCTTTATTTTTGAATTCTATTTACAAAACATTTAAAGAATAATTAATATTAATCCTTCTCAAACTCTTTCAGAAAATTGAAGAGAAGGAAACACTTTAACACTTATTTTAAGAGGACAGCAGTACCCTGTTAGCAAAGACAAACAAAAACACCAAAAGAAAGAAAATTATAGGCCTATATTCCCGATGAATAGAGATGTAAAAATTCTCAATAAAATGCTAGCAAACGAAATTCAACAGCACACTGAAAGAATCATATGTTATTACCAGGTGGTTATATATATCCCTGAGATGTGGTGATAGTTTATTTTATAAAAATCAATCACGACGATATACCATGATAACAAAATGAAGAGTAATAACCGCATCATTATCTCAATAGATGCAGAAAAAGTATTTGACAAAATTCAACACTCTTTTATTAAAAAAAAAAAAAAACTCAACAAACTAGGAATAGAAGGAAATTACCTCAACGTAATAAGGATCATATATGAAAAGCCAACAGATAGCATAATATTTAGTGGTAAAAGATTGAAAATGTTTTCTCTAAGTTCTGTAGGAAGGCAAAAATGCACAATCTCACCATTTCTATTTAACTGAAACAGTACTGGAAGTCTTAGCTAGAGCAATAAGGCAAGAAAAAATAAATAGAATACATCAAAATCAGAAAGGATCAAGTAAAATTATCTCTGTTCTCAAATAACAGATGGTATGTACAGGAAATTTTAGATTGCATATCAGAATAAACAAACAAAAAAGCAGAACTAATAAACAAATTCAGCAAAGTTGCACGATATAAAATCAACAAACAAAAATATTTGTGTTTCTATACATTAATACCAAGTAATCTGAAAAAGAAATTAAGAAAATAATTCCATTTACAATAGCATCAAAAATAACAACATATTTAGGAATAAACTTATCTGGAGAGGTAAAAAAGTGTATACTAAAAACTACAAAACTTTGTTGAAAGAAACTAAAGAAGACAAAAATTAATGGAAATACATCCTATGTTCACAGATTGGAGAACTTAATACTATGTCGAGACCACACAAGTGACCTAAAGATTTAATGTAACTGCTGTCAAAATCCCACTGGCATTTTTTGTAGGAATGGAAAAATAATCCTAATTCATATGGAACCAAAAATAAACAACAACAACAACAAAACACTGAATAGCTAAAATGATTTGAGAGAGAAGAATAAAGCTGGAGATTTTACACTTCCTGACTTAAACATATTTCAATGGAACATAATCAATGCAATGTGGTACTGGCATGAAGACAGACATATAGATCCATGGAACAAAATAAAGAGTTCAGAAACAAACCCACATATATATTGGTTAAATGATTTTTGACATAAGTGCTAAGACTACAAAATGTAGAAACAATAGTCTCTTTAACAAATGGTGTTGGGAAAATGGAGTATTGACATCAAAATAATGAAATTGAACCATTATATTACATCATAAACAAAAATAACCTCAAAATGGATTAAAGACTTTAAAACTGTAGAATTCTTATAAGAAATCATAGGGGAACATGTTCATAATATCACTTTTCACAAGGATTTCATGAATTTGACACCAAAAACACAGACAACAAAAGCAAAAATAGACAAATGGGACTACATCAAACTAAAAAGCTTCTGCCCTGAGAAGAAAAGAATCAGCAGACAAAAGCCAACCTAAAGAGTGAGAAAAAAAATATTGGCAAATCATATATCTGATGAGGAGTTAATTCCAAAATAAATAAAGAACCTCTTCAGCTCAATAGCAAAACAACATATAACCCAATTTTTAAAATATTTTAAGGATCTGCAAAGGACTTGAGTTGACATTTCTCCAAAGAAGACATATAAATAGTCAATAGGTATATGAAAACAGGCTCAATGTTACTAATGGGAATGGTAAAAAGATGAGTGGTTATCAAGCAGTAGGGATAGGGAGGGATAAATGTAGGACACAGAGGATTTTTACAGTAGTGAAATAATTCTGTGTGATGCTATGATGGTGTATATATCCTATTATACATTTTTCAAACCTCATAGAATGTACAACTCTGAGAACCATAATGTAAACTTTGAATATGGATTAATAATGATGTGTCAATAGATTGCAACGAATGTGTCAATAGATTGCAACGAATGTACCACTGTGTTGGGAGATGTTGATAGTGATGGAGGTTGAGTATGTTTGGGGACAGGGATGTATATAGAAACTCTCTGTACTTTCCACTCAGTTTTACTGGGAACATAAAACTCTCTAAAACTAAAGTTCATTGATGATTTTTAAAAAATCAGTAGGTAAGTAGAAGATGTCAGCGCTATCTCAACTATTTTAACCTAATTGATATTTACAGGATACTGCTGCAACAATCGCAGAACAAACATTCATTTGAGATTCATGCATGATATACCATATAATAAATATCAATAAATTTAAAAATATAGAAATTTTATAACATATGTTCTTTGACCACAATGGTATTGAATTAAAATTTAATAAGATGAAGAAAATCTTCAATATTTTGAAACAAAACAGCACATTTGTAAACCACCCAAGGAAAAGAAGAAATAACAGGGGACATTAGGTAATATCTGAAAATGTATGGTCATGAAAACAAATCTCTCTATATTTGTATGATCCAGTTTGACTAAGTATTAGAAATAAATAAGATTGAAATTATTATATTTGAAAAAATTAAAAGCAATAATCTAAGGATTACTGTAAGAAGATAACAAAGTAGAGAAAATTAACCCCCCCAAAAAATAATAATAGTAATAAAGAGCAAATATCAACAAAATATAAAACAAACAATATGGCAATTTCAAAAGCCAAAGTGTTTTTGTAAAAAAAAAAAAAAAGTAATAAAATTAATAAACCCTAACATAGATACTGTTGATTAAAAAAAGAAAAAAAAAACACTAATTATCAATACTAGGAATAACAGATGGCATGTCATTATGGATTCCATGGGTATTTATTACACATGCCCTTATGTTAGTATATTCAAATTAGGTAAAAGTATAAATTTCTTGAAAAGCATGAACTAAAAATTGACAGGAAAAATAAAGAAAATACATATAATCCTGCCTCGTAAAGAAATTTAATTTGTAAATTAAAACCTTCCCATACAGAAAGCTGGAGGCCTGGTTGGTTTAACTGCTGAACTATATATTAAACATTAAAGAAAGAAGAATGCTAATTTTAAACAAACTCTTTCCTAAATCAGAGGAAGAAATAAAACCTGTCACAAATCTAACAAACCTATTACTGAAAAAAATGGAAATGAATATTCTCATACACATAGGTATTAAGAGTAATAAAATTCTAGCAAATCAAACCCTATCAAATTATTAAAAAGAATAAACAAAATATAGCACATGCATACAATAAAATATTTCTCCATAAAAAGGTATATAGTATTGACTAATGCTACATGGGCAAACCTTGAAAACGTTATGCTAAGTGAAGAAGACTGTCAAAAGAGGTCACGTATTATATGACTCCATTTAGTTGACATGGCCACAACAGGAAAATCTATAAGGGAAGGGGGAAGTGGGGAGTAACCAACATATATATATGCCCCCCCCCACACACACACACACACACGGACACACATAAACACACATTCTGCAAATCAATAACAAAAAGATAACACATTTTAAAATAAGCAAAATATTTGAACAGAAGAGCAGAGGACATACAAATGATCAATAATTACATGAAAAGTTATCAACATAATTAGTCATCAGGGAAATGAAAAGTAAGATGATGCAGAGAAATTCCATTTTTAAAGACTAAAAATGCTATTTATTGGTTAGCATATGAACCAACTGCAAGTCTCATACCTTGTGAGTGTTACAAACGATTAGAAAATAACACTTCTAGAAATGTCACTTAAAACAGTATCAAACTGATTGCAAATTTGTTTCCAGGTTCTTTATAAAGTTCAACAAGAGCTTAGACTATGACCCTGTACTTCTGCTCCTAGGTTTTCATACAAGAAAAGTTAAAACATAGCAAAAACAACAACAACAACAAACAAGACTTTTCATGAAGATTTCCAGAAGCTTTATGCAAGTTAGCAAAAAACTGAAAATAACCCAAATGTCTACCAAAATAAAAACTAATAAATACACCATGGAGTACTTACACAATAGAGTTTACACTCAGCAATTTTAAATAATTAACTAGTGATACACAACAACACAGCAGATCTCAAAAATTCTGTTTAGGAAGAAGTTCCAAAATTGTATATACTGAAAATTTTCATTTATGTGAAATTCAAGATCAGGCCAAACACATCTATAATGACAAAAACTAGATGACTGGTTGTGGATGGGTGGGGAAGAAACTGACTAGAAGGGATGTGAGGACATTTTCCCCAGTGGAGTGTTGCATGTCTTGATAAATGTGTTGGTTATATAAGTTACATTTATCAAAACTCAATAAATTATGCATTTAAAATTTCTGCATTTTATTGCATTTAAATTTTACTTTACTTAGACAATAGAAAAACAATGCGTGTATTTTTGCTTCATAAATGCATGAATTAAATAATAAAAATGCATGAAGGGATTTTTCTCCAATAAAGTTCAAAATTTGATTGAAAAAACCCACAGTGAAGTAGAAGTATACTAGATATAGCTCTTATTTATCAATAAAAGAATTATATAGGCTGTCTCATCACCATGGGACAGTTTATATTATTTTCAATAAAACATATTTGTCATCAGTAAATAGGTATACTATTCATTATGGCAACTAGTATGCAAATTTGGATACAGAAGATAAATTCTGGGTGATACCAATCCTACCTCTATGAGACTTCCTATGTTTCATCCACTGAGCTTCTCTTGCAAACAACTGTCTCTCTTATTCGCGCTGTCATTGCTTATCCTGAGCATTCTTTATCAAACATTCACACAGATTTCCCACACTGAAACCAGTATTGTTTGGCTTACATCCTCATCGACACATCGTTTGACACGTGAGTATGACCAGGGTAGTAAGGACGTTCAAAGTCCTATCACAGAAAGTCCAAGGATCTTGAGAAGTAAAGACTCACACTGGACATATAACTGGCCTTTATATGCCATGAAAGAAGATTAGACTTTTTAATGTGATTTCTGGAGCTTTAGAACTGAGACCTGTTGAAATTAAAAGTAAAGTGATTTCAGTTCAAAATCACAAAGTTAGATCTATCCAAGATTAATAAAATATTATTAAGAAGTTGTATAAACTGAAAACAATTAAATAGACCCAAATTTTAAGCATCTGATGAATGGCCAGACAATCTGATCTTTAATATCCCTCATATCCCAAGATTTAATGGTCTGGGAGTAGATGTTTCACCAGGCTCTTTATGCCCCCAAGCTCACAACTCACGCATTCACCACTTGCTCAAACAATGAAGACTTGCACATATATCCTATCTTCCTCCTAGCTTGTTACCAGCTGCTGCCAGCGGTTTAATACTGGGGACTGAGGAGAACCAGAGTAGTTTCAGTTTTAATCCCTAAAGGCAGCAAAAAAAAAAAAAAAAAATCAAGTCTAAAGTGGAAGGATGATATTTGAGAATGACATTTTGATTGGCAGTTGACAAGTTTAAAAGTATGAACACAATTACATCCAAATAGTGGGCATGGGTAGTGTTTTGTCAGCAAGGATGTATTATGAGTGTCCTGAAACAAAGAGAGAGATTCTACATAATTAATAAAATGATATTTAACTCTGCTATTATCAATAGATAAACACAATGATAAGTAGTATTCCTTAGCAGTTAAAGCTTGAACTTGGGATCCAGATTGCCTGATTTGAAATCCTAACCTCTCTGTGACTCAGTTCTCCAAGCTGATAAAATAGGGATGATAAGAACACCTATATCAGGCTAGGTGTGGTGGCTCACACCTGTAATCCCAGCACTTTGGGAGGCTGAGGTGGGCAGATCAGGAGGTAGGGAGTTTGAGACCAGCCTGACCAACATGTTGAAACCCCATCTCTACTAAAAATACAAAACTTAGCCAGGCGTGGTGGCACGTGCCTGTAATCTCAGCTACTCAGGAGGCTGAAGCAGGAGAATCACTTGAACCCAGGAGGAGGTGTAGGTTGCAGTGAGCCAAGATTGTGCCACTGCACTCCAGCCTGGGTGACAGAGTGAGACTTCATCTCAAAAAAATAAAGGAATTCCTATATCATACATTTGTTATGAGGATTAAATTCATTAATTCAAATCAAGCTTAAGAAGTGTATTGCAAGACACAGGTATGTGCTATTATTATCAATGAATTACTATAATTTAATGTGCTTATATTTTTCAGCATTAACCTCTCTATATATTAGCAGGGACCAAGACTTAAAACTAGACCATGGGTAGTCTTACTGAAACATCTAGAAGTTCAGGGTGCTTCACTTACCTCAGGGATTACATTTTTTTTCATGTCCACTTTATGCTTCAGGGACAGTATTCTCAGGAAGACATCCCAACACAAGCCAGCATTTAGGACAGCAGGTGATATGCGAGATGTCTAATGCATTGCTTTTGGAATTGAATCACTGTCTTTCCTACTGTATAAACTTTAAAATACTTTGCCTTTGGGGTCTCCACACCATCTGCACACTTAAAGAAATCCAAGTACAACAGAAACCAGTGATCACAGTTCATTATCACATGGAGCACTGTGCCCAAAACAGGCTATGGCAAGTTGAGACCCAATGCAGCTTCAATGCAGCGATGAGATTGGCATTCTGCGTTCCACTGGATTTGGATTTTTTTTAATGTTTCTGTGTTTTGGTATTCAGAAACAGCATCTCAGGATTGAAACCAAAGATTAGAGGAGAATGTATTTATAGCGTGGAATTCCCTTAAGAATGTAAGCTCTTGAGACAAATAGCATTGGTTCTAATCTACTCTCCATTTACTGGCTGTGGGACTTTCCCACACTTTAGTTTTCCTCTACATAAAATAAGAATGCTGATAGTACTACTGATCTCAAAGCTACTGTGCATATTAAACCAGGTTATCCACATAAAACATTTGAACAGAGCTTTTCACTTAGTAAATGCTCAATAAATATTAATCACTGTTTACTGTAAATTTAGCAAGTTTGAAAATTTTCTGTACACTAGTACATAGACAAATCATGGGATGGCCTTAAACATATTTTGGTAATATAATGAGCGTTCCAAGAAGTAAACTGGCTTAAAGCTTACCAATCCTTCACCTAAATGTTTAAAAATGTTATCAAATTACTACGACTTAAAATAGGTGAACTTGAAGATGCTAAGACAAATGAAATTCTTGTATTCAGAATAATTTGCATTCTATCAGAGAGTGCTAATAATAGGAAATATTAGTTGAACACTAAATTATAGGCACTGATGTGAATTCGCTCGTTTTATCTGTGTCAGAAATAAGGTTATACGTGGCATAACAAAGTTTCAGTCAATAATGGACTGCATAATAGTATGGTGGTCCTATAAGATTATAAGAACATATTTTTACTGTACCTTTACTTTGTTTACATATGTTTGATACATAAATACAATTGTCTGTAGTATTCAGTACAGTTACACATTGTATAGGTTTGTAGCCTAGGAGCCATAGGCTATACCATACAGCCCAGTTGTATAGCAGGCTATACCATCTAGGTTTGTGTGAGAATGCTCCGCAATGTTCACACAAAGACAAAATTACTGGGGCTGGGTGCAGTGGCTCACGCCTGTAATCTCAGCACATTGGGAGGCCAAGGTCAGGAGGTCAGGAGATCGAGACCATCCTGACCAACATGGTGAAACCCCGTCTCTACTAAAAATACAAAAACTAGCTGGGCGTGGTGGTGAGTGCCTGTAATCCCAGCTACTGGAGAGGCTGAGGCAGGAGAATCTCTTGAACCAGAGAGTCGGAGGTTGCAGTGAGCACGTTGAGTGGCACGAGATTGTGCCACTGCACTCCAGCCTGGCAACAGAGCAATATTCCATCTTAAAAAAAAAAAAAGACAAAATTACCTAACAATGCATTTCTCAGAACATGTCCCTGTCGTTAAGAGAGGCATGACTGTGTATATGAAGCAGGCATTAGCAGTGTCATATTTCACAGGTAAACAAACTGAAATAAAAAGCATTTAAGTAACTCACCACACGTTACCAAGTTGCTGTACTAGTTAGAGCCAAATTGAGGGATCTCGGGTTCAGACTCAAGGAGTCTGGTCTCAGACTTTACTCTTAATCACTGTTTTGTACTCTTTCTATAGTGCCTCATGAAAATAATTCTAGCAGCACATGCAAGATAAAAGAAGAAATAAAAGATCATGGAGATAGGAAGACCAGGTATTAAAATGATCCAGACAGAAAGAAACAAATGCCAGAAACACACAATTAGCTTAAAGCTGGAGAGTGTAGAATAAATGAAAGAGATAGGGAGAAAGGAAGCTAAAAAGACTTGATGACTACCTGTGAGAGCCTGGGAAAATTTGCAGGAAGTGTTAGAATCTCAGTAACTGCATTTTGTGGATGTCCCTGGATAGGGTGCATGCTTTTGTTTCTCTAAAGTCTACAATACTGTCCGTTGCCTCTTTGACCCGCCCCATCTTTTAATCTCTAGGTTTGTCCATCATAATATTTCAAATGATATTTCCAAACCACTCCTAGTTTCCCTCAAACAAGAACCTAGACACTGAACAACTTCACAGCTGTATTATCAGTATTTTTCTAAAAGAAAAGTTACTTTTTTTAATCCTGAAAGTTTATAATGATACAATTTATTGCTAAAACTATTAAATATAAGAACCCATGACACTGACAACGACCAGAAAGGCCACACGATGGCAGCAAAGCACAGTGTACAAGCAGCGCGAGCCGGCAGCCTAGAGGGCGCCAGGCAGGGAATACTCAGATTCGTTCATCCATATTAGTCGGCAGCTGTAATGCTAGTAACATATCTCCACACAGCACCTCACACTTTACAAAACTCCCACTGATGCCTTCTCTCGTCTACTTCTTACCGCCACTCTGAGAAGCCAACAGGACAAAGATCAGACTTTGTGTGGAGGATAAAGACCCAAGTTTTACTCCAGGTACTGGAAGCACCTCAGAGGCTCAAAGGTGAGACAAAGATCAAAACGTAGTCATTGTTTCTTTTCGGATATGCTCTAGGATAAATGTAATATGAATGGGAATACTCTACCTTCAATTTTAATGGGAAAAAATATCTAATTTTTTTTTTTTTAAAGAACTGGGAATATTTGAAGGGATTGGGGCTGTAAGTTATTCCTGGCCAAAGTTGGAGGGAAAAAAAACGGGGGAAAGAGAAGGAAAGGGAAAGGGCTTTCTTTTTTTAAATAACAAAAGCTAAAAATTTCCTTAGAGATTATTATAGAAAGCTTAACTAGAGAGCAATGCGCCTGGGGAAAAAGCATGTATCCTCCAAATGGTGCTTGTATTCATTTTCTAGGGGTGCTTTTAAAAAACCTCTACAAACTTGGGGGCTTAAAGCAACTCTTCTGGAGGTCTGAAGTCCAAAATCAAGGTATCCAGAGGGCTATGCTCCCTCCAAAACCTCTAGGGGAGAATCCTCCCTTGACTTTTTAGCTTCTGTTGACTCCAGGCCTTTCTTGGCTTATAGTGCAAAACTCCAATCTCTGCCTCCATTTTTGCTTGGTCTCCTCCATGTGTCTCTGCATGTGTTTCTTTTTCTGCTTCTCCCCAACCCCCTTTCTTTTGAGACAGAGTTTTGCTCCTGTTGCCTAGACGAGTGCAGTGGCATGATCTCAGCTCACTGCAACCTCTGCCTCCCGGGTTCAAGTGATGCTCCTGCCTCAGCCTCCCGAGTAGCTGGGATTACAGGTGCCCACCATCATGCCTGGCTAATTTGTGTATTTTTAGTAGAGACGAGGTTTCATCATGTTGGCCAAGCTGGTCTTGAACTCCTGACCTCAGGTGATCCACCCACCTCAGCCTCCCAAAATGCTGGGATTACAGTTCATGAGCCACCACGCCCTGCCCTCTGCGTGTGTTTTTTACAAAGACACTTGTCATTGGATTTATGGTCCACCTAGATAATCTGTAATCCGCAGAATTACATCTGCAAAGATCTCTTTTCCAAATAAGATGACATGTACATTTACCAGGGATTAAGACATGGGGCTATCTTTAAAAAGCCACCATTCAACCCACTGTAATGCTCTTGTGACCATACTTTTCCCTGTCAGTGGAGAGTTCATACATGTACCTATTATGGACTCCTAATCTTCCATGTGTTTAGTGGCTATAGAGTAATAATATCTGATCTCTGCTCCAAAATCTGACACCATTTTGCTGTGTCCTCTCCTTGTGTTGTCTCCTCATCTGTAAAGTAAGAAAGTTAGACCAGCCAATGGTCACAAAGTCAAAAGCATTATCTGTCTGAGAGGAAATGAACAGTGGGGCTTCAGAGAAATGAGAGCATTTATATTTTATGCCAATTACTTGTCATATTATAGTAGAATCAGTTATCTCCCTCATTAGTTTTGAGAACATTTCTGTTAATTTTTGCATTTTATTAAATATCTGCTTATTCCAGAAATTTAATAAATTCTGAGACTATAGAGATGGGCAAGACAGGGTCCTTCTTTTTAGGAAATTCACAATCCAGTAGGAGAGGTAGATACATAACGTTATCACTGTGATATACCGTTCAAGCAATAAGGAGAGATCCTTTGCACACATGAGCAAAGAGCCCAGGTGACCACTCTAGGGTATGGGTAGACTCAGGTATGACATAACATTTATCCAACCTTAGAAAACCAACTTAAGTGTGTCCTTCATAAAGGACCAACTTAAGAAGGGCACACTTACATTCATTCTCCAAGGCTGAATAGATGTTATCAGCTGAGCGAAATAGGATAAAACAGCCCATGCAGAGTAATCGCCATGTCTAGATGATCAAATGTGAAGCCAACTGGTTAAGTGCCTTACATAAAGTACAGCAATGA
Source organism: Saimiri boliviensis (assembly GCF_048565385.1). Classification (NCBI taxonomy): domain Eukaryota; kingdom Metazoa; phylum Chordata; class Mammalia; order Primates; family Cebidae; genus Saimiri; species Saimiri boliviensis. Next base: position 80,826,834 of record NC_133456.1, read on the forward strand.
AAGGTAGAAAAATAGATTGTCTGGAAAGAATATCATTATCTGAACACTTGCTTTGGGCCAAGCACCATAGCATAGGCCTTTGTATGTTACATAATTTCTCACAACAGCCTTTGTGGTAGGATGTCAGTGTAGGCTAAGCTGTGCTGAGGTAACAAACAACCCTCAAATATAAGCTGCTTCATCTAATGAATATTTATTTCTCATCCACACAGTCTGCTGTGGATTTGAGTCATTCCTCAGGACAGTTGTCTTCTGTGTGTAAACCTCAGCATTCTGGCTCCTTAATTACTAGGAAACCTTCATATTCCCTTGTTTTCACATTCAGCAAAGTCTGGAGAATTCTGTACAAGTAATTGAATGTTTATACACAGAAGTGACATATACCTGTTCTGCTTACATTTCTTTGACCAAGCAAGTCATTTGTACGCACCTAACTTCAAAGGCCAGGGAAAGATAAAGTCCAGAATTAGAAGCAGGTATTGGGGGACTGAAGTAAGGTTTATTGTAGGTGGCCACCATTATTATTCTCATTTACGAAAGAGAAAATTGAGACATAAAGAAGTTAGTCATAATCACACAACTGGTAAGTTGCAGAATGAGGATCTGAGCTCAAATCTGTTTGATTCCACCTCTTACACTTTCTTTATTGGGAAACGCATGTGCCATGCAAATGAGTTTGGACTTTATCCTGATGATAACAGGGAATTACTGGAAGGTTGTAATAGGGAGAGCATAGCTCATATTTGTATTTTTGAAATATGTGTATAAAACAATGGGGAGCTAAGGCTGTGAGGACAGGAGCAGTACTACGACAATTTTTGGAAGGGAAAAGATAAAGCCCTACACTGAGCCAGTGCCATAAAAGTGCCAGTGAGGACTCCAAGGAGGCAGAAGCTTCAAAGGCAACTAAGAACCAGAGCCCATAGGTTAATAAATAAGTGAATATTTAGGGTGAAGAAAAAGAAAGAAGGACAGAATATGATTAACAAGGTCCAGGCTTGAGCAAGTAGGAGGACAGAGGTGCCATTAACCAAAAGGCGTATCATACAAGCATCAGGCTAGTTGTGTTTGCTTTTGTTCTCAGTGGGGGAAAGGGCCACAGATTGTTCAAATCTGAACATGTTTAATTTGTGTTTCCTATGGAAATCCAAGTAGAGAGCTTCAGCAGACATTTAGGCATTGGTATGTTAAATTTATGAAAAAAGATTTTAGTTATAGATAAATAGGGAAAAAAAAGACATGCAAATCTGGTAGTCCAAATATGCGATTAATGATATTGCCAAAGAGAAAAAAAAGGAGACGGGCTGGCGCAAACACTATAAAATATAAAGGTTTATGATGTGCCTGGAGGTGGGGGTTTCATCATAGTCACCTTTGATCTCTCAGCCTAATTGAGGAATGAGTCCGGAAGTTTCCCCAAATTTGGTTAGCTGGATTTATGAAACCGAAAACACATCAGGGTGTACATCATGTGGACATAAAAATAAGATCTGCTATATCCGTAACACCATATTGTCTACAGCAAATCTAGTGGTATGCAGACCCCCAAACTTCGCAATTCTAGAATTCAACATGCACACGTGTGCGTGCACACACACACACACACACACACACACATTCTATCTTTTCATAAAATATTTTTGTTGATTTTGGCTTATTCCCCCCCTAAAAAAAAAAGTTCATTGTAAGTAACAGTAATAATATGTGTAAGAAAAAAAAAACAACAAAAAATAAAATTATAACCTTAGCATTGCCCTTCTTAATAACTATTCTAAGGTGGAAGCGCACTTTTCGGCATCCATCCTAGGAAGGCTAGGAAAGTAAATGACGTAGTAATGGAAAAGGGAGGGGAAACAGACGGGGAGTTCTGTTCATTTAGGGTTCCATGATTCCATTAACCTTCTGACGCTTCAGAGCTTCTCCACACCTTTCCAATTCCTCTCTGCTTTCATTTCTACCACTGGGAAAAAAAGAAAAGAATGTACCTTATTAACCACACATAAACATCTTCCATTAAACTGCTCTGAAGCAATTACTGCTGTTAACACAGTTAATGGACTGTCAATGTCAAATGTGAAAGCGTTTCTCCTGGAAAGGCAACGGCGACTTGGTGAAATTGTTTTCTGTGCTCCGGCAGAAAGGGAGGAGTTCAGGAGGATCGCTCTTTCTGCGAACATCGCGGTCTGTGAAATCTGCCCCGCGAAAAAAAACAAAAACAAAACAAAACAAAAAAATCCCTGATCATATGCCTGTTATCCGAAAATAGCACCTTCCTCCGTTATGCTGAGGTTCAGCGCAAAACTGACTCATGCAGTACCGGGATCGCGGCCAGAGCGGCGGAGCGCGCGAGGAGCGGCATCAACAGGCAGAAGGGGCCGCGGGGCGCACGGGGACCCGCCGCCCGGGGCCAGACTTTCCATCCGAGAAAGCAAACGCTTTCAGTAACCGTCTTATCAGCAGGTAGCATCGTGATGCGGTTCTCGGGCCTTATGAACATGAATCTGTGATACTCAGACTGCTTTTGAATCAGTCCTGTGTCAAGATTGATTCCCTGGGGCAGCAATTTAGCCTTTGGAAGATCCTCAAACACCAAAGCAGCAACACCAGCAGCTTCTTCTTCCACACTCAAAGCCACGTCACCGGCTTCCTCAGCAGCAGCCCCAGCAGCAATCTGCGTGTTCAAACAGCAATAGTGCTGAGAACCACTAGGGCCCTCAGAAAGTTCCCAGGAGGGGCAAGGACTCCTGACCTACGGGAAAGCTTCTAGGAGGCATGGGCATTGTGAGATCGAGAAATCCTCATACATCTCTCACTTAGCCACAGTGCCTAGTATATGATGGACAATTTAGTGAACAAATGAAGACGTACGAATATTGAGGCTTACTTAGGAAACTGGGACTCACTACAAACCTTCTCAGAGTAATCCAGATCCCGGATGGAAGCTTTTCATAAACACAACTTCTGTTTTCCTTCCTCTTTGTTTTTCATTTCTTCTTGAAAGAGACTTAATTGAAGAAAATGGGCTCTTTCACTTCTTCCACCCTCCAAGAGCATGAAACTGACAGCCTCCTCCAAATGATTATTTAGCACTTAATGATTTCTTCCTTGAGAACCCAGTTGATCTTCCTTAGGCCCATCTGAAAAACTCTTGTAGCAAGGGGAAAATTCACATGATCATGCGAAGGGTCAAGCTCCATTTACCTTTTGTGCTTTAATGGTGCTGATGAGCAGGCAGGTGATTTAAGAGAGAACAAATGGTCATTAAAATTAATCAAAAGGACACAATAAGGAAAAATGTGTCATATAAAGGCAACATAAGTTTTGTAGTGACAAGAACAGAACAAAACAAACGAAACTCAAAGGAATGCAAAGGTGGCATGTATAGTATTTAAGCCCTTTAATTTAAATCCAAGGATTTAAATATACACAATTTTATGCACAGACAAATATCACTCATTGGGGCCAAATATACAGTAACAATGCTAAAAGTTTACCCCTTAGACTATTTTTAGAAATTATATACTAAGCTATTTTAATCAGAGCTATGGAAGCACACAGTGGCCCATTCACAATTTACACCAAAAATTCTGTTTTTATGTAGAATTTTAAATGCAGGGGAGTCACTGTCATCACAATGCCAAGGTATAGAACATTTTAAAAGCCTACAGTGAAAAATAGGAACCCTTTCATGGTCATTCTCATAGTTTTTCCAACCTTTAGAATTACTTTATATAAAATAAATATTTAGTAAATGTTAGAGCATGGGAGAGAGGAAGTGAGGGAAGAAGGATGATGACAGTTGTAGGAACAAAGAAATCGCATTCAGAAAAGATACTTTCTTTTATACTTGGGAGAGCAAGTCGTGAGCAAAACCTTGTGCTAAAGGGTCTCATGCTATATTTCACGGTCAGATCTAGGAAAGGTTATTTTGGAAAGTTGCTCTCTTCCTACAGGATAGGGGATCTCAGTGCTTATAAAACCTACTTCTAAACTGGCCTTAAAAAGAATTTTGGAAAGGGGGTGGTGGTAGTGCCTTGTGTAGCAAAAAAAATAAATAAATAAATAAAATAAAAGCATAGTCAATATACCTTATACCTGTGATGGTCAATTTTATGTGTCAACTTGACTGGCCAAAGAGTGTCCAGATATATCGTCAAATATTAATTCTAGGTATTCCTGCAAAGTTGTTTTTGGATGAGATTAACATTTAAATCACTAGACTGAGTAAAGCAGATTGAGCTCTGTAATAGTAGGTGGGCTTCATCTAATCAGTTGAAAGCCTGAATAGAACAAAGCATTAACTCTTCCCCTGAGTAAGACAGAAATTCCTACCCGAGGGCCTTTGAATGCGAGTATCAACTCTTCCTGGTTCTACAGCAGCCTACTAGCCTTCAGACTTAAACTGAGACACTGGCTTTGCAGATTTTGGACTTGCCAGCTTCAATAATCATAGGAGCCAATGTCTTATAATAAATAAATAAACAATCTCTTACTGATTTCACTTCTCCAGATACCCTTGACTAATATAATACCTATTTCTTTTATATTACTCCTTAGAAAAATTAAAACCCAAACAAATTTGTCTATAAAAAATAAACGGAGCAAGAAGACATTTCAAAAGGGGTCTGAGTTTTAAAATGTCAACACTGCTGGTGTGTCTGCAACATTTAATTGCCATCTTATCCATATCCTTCCTCTTACATATTCAGCAAATTTCATTTAGTCTTCACTTGAGTTAGGAACAAAAGTACAGTAACAGGTTTAACCTACTTTTCTCCTTTCCCAGCCTCTTTTACCCTAAGGTACCCTTGAAGCAAGGGCCTCTGCCTAGCCATACCCTAACAAAGGATCCTGGGAGTGAAGTATAGTGTCTTGTCTGTCTAGATTAAACATTATTTTTGAGCTATAAAGCTAGATGCTGCTTTGGGAAGGGATCACATGCAGGATTATTGTACTTTACTGACTTTTCTGCAATTAATAATCTGCTTCTCATAATACATACCCTAAAACTTTAAAAAAGTACAGATGTTAGCTAGTCAATATTGTTTATTTTAGATATCAGAAAACCAAGCTTCAGAGGGGAAAAATGTCCTATCGGTACCATACAGCAACTATTAGCACTTCTGCGAAGCCTACTATATAATGAAGCCTTAACTCTTAACATGTCTTTAAGATTTAAGAATTTTTAAAAAGTGTAGTTGGAGCCTCATGACCTACTAGGTCTGCTCTGCATAGAAACTATGCTTCCAACCCTTTACCATATAAGCTTTTGCTTAAAGGATCAAGCAAGAAAATAAACCTCTGAACCTCTGACTAGCACTGTACAATTGGATAGTTCATGTCATCCCACTCAAAAATGGGCCACCTCCTGTCAATGAAACCAAACTTCTAAAACATAGGTTATCATAGCATTCCCCATTCAAACTCCTGCACTGATTCTCCATCACTTAAGGGGTATGAGGGCAAATGTTCAACTGTTTACCCTAAAATTTAAGGACCTCCATAATCAGAGCTTACCCTACTCTAGCAACACACATTTATTGAATACCTACTGTATACTAGGTACAATACTTGAGACAGTAGATAAAAATGCATTTTTGGAAATGACTCCTCCAGCCCAGTCAAACTTTCAGGTAACTGCACATGCGGAACTGGCCAACTGCTTAACAGCAATCTCACGAGAAACCCTCAACCAGAAACACACAGCTAAGCTGCTCCCAAATGTATAGCCCACAGAAACTGTGAGATAATGAATAGTTATTTTAAGCCACTGAGTTTGGGGATAATCTTTAATGCAATAATAAAAAATGTAAACATCCATGAACAGATAAATGAATAAACCAACTATGGTATAGCCATATAATGGAATACAATTGAGCAATAAAAAGAGGTGAATTATTTGTATATACAACATGCTTTAAAAATCTCAAATAATTACATGGAGTGAAGTAAGCCTAGAAGAGGCAAGCTAGCCAATTACGATGGAAAGCAGGTAATGATTGCCTAGGGATGAAGAGGTGGCAAAGAGAGGAAAGAGTTCAAAGATGTATAATGAAACTCTGGGGATGCAATTCTTACATTCATTAATTTTATCATGGTAATGGTTTCATGTCAACATTTGTGAAATTGTACATTTTAATTGTGAGGTTGGTAATATGTCAATTAAACCTCAATAGAGCTATAAAAATCAATTAAAAATTATGATCAAAGCAGTGGCATTGGCCCTGTCCTGATGTACTCAGGTTTGAAATAAAGGACATTCACTTAGCTAATATCCACAGTGCCGTAAAAGAAGGGCTAACACACCAACATGGAGGAGGAGGAAGAGGAGGAGAAGGAAGACGAGGAGGAGGAGGAGGAGGAGGAGGAAGAAAGTCTCTTGTTCTCTGCCTCTTACTAGGGCTTCCATGTCAAAGTCCTTTCTTATTTTTTTCTCCCCTTTTCCTTCTGTTGGTACCACTTAGCCATTAGGGTTGCTTTTTTCCTTTTTTTTCCATTTAGGTTTTGCTCTCTCTTAAGCCTAATTTCTTTCTAATTAAAACTGAATTTTTTTTTTAAGATCTACTCTGGATCTCTTCTCTAAATGATTCTGGTCTATTGATAAACTTTACACCTCCAACAAATAATCTGTAGGATGTTGAGAAGCTTTAAACTCATATCTGTAGTACCTAGATGCCACTTTATGAATACTTCTTACATTGCAAATATTCTGTTGATATTATTACTGCTACAAGGTTATAGTCGTTGGTAAGTATAAGAAGGGTACTTGGAAAGAAGTAACTAAGGTTTTCATTCATCAATAGATTTTTGATGTGCAATGAACATTTTAGAATTGTAATTTCACCATCCAAATAACCTTTGCTTTAAATCATCAGATAAATCAGGTCACTGAGGGCAAGGGATGAGTTGAGGTTAAATATTAACAAATCCTTTAGGAGGTCAGGCAATTGAATGATGTCTTTTCCAGCACATTTATGCGGCCTTTTTTTCTGATTCCAAAAGAAGAAAAATAATGAAAAGAACCATTTCTCACTTTATAATTTGTAAAACTATTTCATATTCACCATATGATTTCATCGGCAGAGCAACTGTGTTGTGACAAAGGCAGGGAATGCTACCCCATCATACAGATAAGAAGAGCTGAAGGTAAGTCAGATGAAGTAACTTGCCAATACCACTCAAGCTAGTTTTAGAATAACAGACTCTAAATCTTGCACATTTTTCATAACACTGAAATGTTTAAGAAGAAAGTTTGATTGGAAAAGAAGGTAAGAAAAGGAAGTAGCATGTAACTCAAGAGTAATGTCTTAGAAAGGTACTGAGAAGAAATCAGGTCACTGTCTTATCTGCATGCTACGGCCTCTCCTTATACTAAGAGAATGATTAAATCAATGATAATTAAATCCATCAGATACATTATTTAAGAATACTTAATGGCATGAAAAAAAGCCCATATTTTAATATTAAGTTTGAAAGGCAAGGAAAGTACAACAGTTTAGTCACAAATCTGTGAGGTGGCCGGGGAAGGCAAAAAAATAAATCATACTAATGGTGGCCATGTTCTTTCTGGTGGTGAGACAATAAATGATTTTGTATTTCTTTATTCTTTTCTATACTTTTCCACTTTTGAACTATCAGCATATTGTCCTTAGTACAAGAAACAGAATCTTTTTAAAATGAACAAATGGTTCTGAGAGTCATTGTGCATATCTTCTAAATATTTGGCCCATTGTACTGCTGTATTCAATTCCAGCAGCAAAACACTCACAAAGGGTATATGTAACAAAGTGGAAACATGATCCTGCCAACTTTACCTGGAATGCTATGGGCATTTTGGCAATGCTGGAGAGATGAAGCCGGAACAGGCTTAGAAAAAAGCTGGGACAGAGAACAAAGGAAGAGGAAATTCTGCCATATGGCATAGAGGAATTCACTAAAATTTAGGAATCTTAAATAGAGATCCCTTGAGACCAAAGTGATATGATTGAGGTTCATAAAATAATTTGTCATTATATATGTGAATATCTGAATCCCATTGTACTTTACTCTCCCTAATAATAACTGTTTTATTCACCTTTCTAATGTCACAATGATATGCATAGTATTGGCAAGTAGCAGGTGCCTGAATTGAGTTGTAGTCTGTAGGTTGAATAAACATGAATTTATCCAAGAAATCTTAAAGTACTAATGTGAAGTTGTTAAATAAAGCCCTAAAAAGATGCTTCAATTCAAACAAAACAAAAGAAAATGCTTTTTTTTTTTTTCATGACAAGCAGTAAATATGGGTAAATATTTGGCTCCGAAGAAAGGTGCAGGCATGTAGCAAGGTCTGGTAAAAGGGGTTATGGTTGGCTAGGCAGGTTATCTAAAAATAGCAACATTGTACAATCACTTCATGAAGGATAATCATGTTCTCTATGGCAACCAAAATATTTTGGGTACATTTGTCTGAAAGATAAATTCAAACTCTAGTTACCTGTGTAATATCAAATTAATACCAAGTAAGTAATAGTAAATGAAACCACTATGTTTGTGTAGCAATCACAATGTGCCAGACACCGCTCTCAGCACTTATGTATTAACTAATTTAGTGCTCCTAAATTCCCTGTCAATTGCTCCTTTCTTTTTACTGGTGAGGGCACTGAAGCACAGAAAGATTCAATGATTTGCCCAAGGTCACACAGCTAGAAAGTATTTAATAAAGCCAGTATTTAAAGCCAGTATTTAAACCCAAGTCTTGTGGCTCCAGAGTCTGCATATTTAACCCTTTACTGTCTTTTAAGACAGAACAGCAACAACAACAATAACAACGATGTGTACACCTATGCAGATATTCAAAACCTATTTATTAACTGCCCTTATTCCTAATTTCATTGTAGATTGCCTATGAGATTAATTAGTAAATAGGAAGTGTGTCTTTAATTTTTGCCCCACTTAACCTCAGAGACACCCAGTTCTGTTAGAGCCGAGTAAAACATACTCTTCTGCTATCATGTGTCTAATTTTTACTTGATTGACATTCAGATTTCTTTTGATAATATTACCCTTTTCACTCAAATTATCAAATGAAAAGAATGAAAAACTCCCTGGACAGTTAATAAGAAAATAAGAACTGGGTCACCATATGTAAAATGATTTGCGGATTTGATTTTAGTTCTCCTATTATTGCAAAGCGAGTAGCTCATATTATTCCCACCTGCAAAGGAACAGCCTTCATGAACTACATTTTCCTCACATAGACACACACATCCACTTTCTATAAGAATGCTCAGCCCATCTGCTCACATTTAAAAATACAAATTGAAGACCTCCCACGCTGCCTTGGTTTGTAAAATGTCTATCACCAAATCTTCATTCCAACACTCCTTTAAGTTTTTAATTTATTTTTCTTTCCCTTTTCTTTTAATGATTTTCACTAGTTCTCTTTCAAGTACCTGATGTTCATCACTAACGTTTTTCTGAAATAGATAATGATCTTTAAAATACAGGGTTTCGATGTTATTTCCATCTATGACCGTGTTTTCATTTTGAGGAAACATGTTTCTATTTGTGAAAAGGTTAGTTACCTTGCACCTGGTAATAAGCCTATTTCCAGTAAAGAAAATTAAGATCTCTATCTCTTCTCAAGGTACAAGACTTGATTACAGCATTATGAGGAGCAATTCTTACACACACACACACATACAAAGAAAGAAAAGATAAAATCGTGCTAACAACTCATACCCATTCAAAGTTCAATTTCTCAAGATATATTTAAGAGAGTAAAAACTGAATTGCATATATATGTTCCTGAGCAAGGAGTGGAGGCATTTGTTGGATCAGGTACTTCCCGTATCTCCATGAAAATATCCCTGGAGGATAGGTAAGCTCAGGACACACAAGCACTGTTTCCATGTTGCTGTAAACCACGTTATTATCATTATTATTTTTGAGATGGAGTCTCTCTCGTCGCCCAGGCTCCAGTGCAGTGGCGTGATCTTGGCTCACTGCAACCACTGCCTCTGGGGTTCAAGCAACTTTCCTTCCTCAGCCTCTCAAGTGGCTGGGACTACAGGCATGTGCCACCATGCCCAGCTAGTTTTTGTATTTTTAATAGAGACGGGTTTCCCCATGTTGGCCAGGCTGGTGTCGAACTCCTGACTTCAGGTGATCAGACTGCCTCAGCCTCCCAAAACGCTTGGTGGCATGAACCACCACTCCTGGCCCCACATGTTATTATTCTAAGAGCCTCAAGCTCAATATTCCTTCATTCATTATTTCTTTTAACCATTCACTCATTAATTCAGGTAATCTGCTTTTACCGAGTGCCATTTGCTGGGCATTCTCATAGGCAGTAGAAAGAAACGGTGATGACAGCTCATGCTCCCTGACCTCAAAAGACTTACAATCTGGGAGGGAGGAAGACTAGGGTCTTATTGACTTTCACTTCAGTGCTTGCTTTTTCTTTTTTTTTTTTTTCCCAAGAAATCTGAGACATACAATGTTGTAGCCTACTTCTTTATGTGCTTGCTTACTTACTTTTGTGAGGCACTTTATGCAAGATCTTATGTAGTGATCAATTTCAAGTTCCAGTGTGCTATCTCCCTGGCTACAAAGATGACAACCAATGTGTGCTATTAGAATAAGCTACTGGAATTTATCATGGAGTCAAGATTTCCGTTTTTTTGTTTTTTGCAAATGTTACTGAATCCCTTATTTAAAAAAAAAAAAAAAAAGATTATAGATTAAAACTGCTTCAAGCTCTCCCTGAAATCCAACTCAGTAATTTTTCTAGGAAACATCTAGTCACCACCAAACTATGGAGCAGGACTTGCTAAGGAAACATGTTGTAATATTTAGATACTTGGACCCTAAGGTATAGTTTCACATAGTTTATGTGTGATGCGGGCAATTGGTCTATGTCCCGCATTTGGGGCTTTTCAAAAAATCCTTCTAAATAAAGAGGTTTTTTGTTTGTTTGTATGTTTTTTGTTTGTTTGGTTGGTTTTTGAGACAGAGTCTCTCTCTGTTGCCCAGGCTGGAATGCAGTGGCACAATCTGGGCTCACTGAAACCCCTGCCTCATGGGTTCAAGCGATTCTCCTGTCTCAGCCTCCCAAGTAGCTGGGATTACAGGCACTTGCCACCACACCCAGCTTTTTTAATTTTTTTTTATTTTTAGTAGAGATGAGGTTTCTCCATCTTGGCCAAGCTGTTCTCGAACTCCTTACCTCAAGCAATCCGCCTGCCTCAGCCTCCCAAAGTGCTGGGATGACCGGCATGAACCATCACACCTGGCCTCAATAAAGAGTTTTAATGATACTAATTCATATCATGAGGATTTAATTTGAAGTAGATTTATTTATTTGAAGTACATATTATAAAAAGTCTTAAAATGTCCATACATTTGAGCAGTAATTTGAGATGGAGGAAATGATCAGATATATATACAATATCCATTGAAATGTTCTATTTTTATAATAGAGAAAAACTGGACATAATGTATTCAGTGAGAAGGGAATGGTTAATTATGAAATCATTGTTTCATAGATAATTGTCTTTAAACATATAGAAGACTTTCAATGATGTGGGCCAATAAACACAATTTATTACTAAATAAATAAAGTAGGCAGAGAATTATAAGACTTAAAGCAATATATTTCAACACATCTTTTAAAAAAAATAAAAAAAAGACAGGAACACAGCGGGTACAGTGGCTTATGCCTATAATCCCAGAACTTTGGGAGGCTGAGGCAGGAGGATGGCTTGAGGCCAGGAGTTTGTAGCTTAAGCAACATAATGAGACCTCATCTCTCTAATATAGTGTGTGTGTGTGTGTGTGTGTGTGTGTATATATATATATATATATATATATATATATATATATATATACATATGTATATATATGAATAATACATGCAAAAATGTCAAAAATTGGACATTCTAAAATTTCTTTGTCATGCTCTCTGTAATTGAGGTCAAGCATTCTCTCCCCTTCCATTGAAATACTCAACTTCCATCATTCTGTTGACTTTGAAGGTTTTTAAAATGTAAATAAAACTCTTCTAGAACACTTCAAATGTTTCCGTCCTTTACAACCCAATGGCATGATGACTTTTTATCTAAATACACTACAATTCAAATTTTTCCTACATCCAAATCTGCATGGCACGGTGAATTCTTAATTCCTCAATGTGCTGAGCACATTTATCTCTAAAATATTATAATTACCTAAAAGATCATAAACAAATACAAAAATGCTTAAAACAATGAATGCCTTATGCTCTTCGAGGCATTCAACTGTCCTGATAGATTCAATATTCTCTTTCAGAATATTTCTACAACATTTGTCCTTGTTCAGAATTTGTGGGGAAAAAAAATTATTCTAGATCCACTAAAGAGTCTTTCCAAACTCTTGATTATTAAGCAGATATCTGTAACTGTACGGATGTTAACCTGGTTCACTTTTGCATTAAGCCTTGACATTTTATTTCAGAATTACTAAATTATGGCAGCTTTAAAAATAATTTTAAGCTTTCAAAAATAATTGTGGCTGTGTATTTAGAATCTCTATAAAGTTATTTTTAGGATTCTAGCAAATCTGTTGTAGACTGTTAACATAAAAAACAATTCTATTTTTTATTTTATATCTTCCTCCAAAGCACATACTATAAATATAAATGGGAGTTGTTAGCCTGTAAAGGAGGGGAACTCTTACTTAGAGTTTGTATCTTTATTATGTTCACTTATTGTTATTCCTGGATTACTATTTCCAAGCTTAATACATAGTTTAGCAAGTTATGAAGAGGTTAGGCTGACCTCTGACAAGGATGAAACCTTCCAGTTACTAAGCACTGTGAGATCTGGTCCAGCACAGCGAGAAATGAAAAGAAAACTTCAAATGCCATGTGAGATGTGAGAGCAGTCCTAAGGATCTGGAGCTAAACTGGCTTGAATAGCTTTGGAACAAAGTAGAATCTCAGTCCTGGTGGTTGGTGATTAGAAGATGGAACAGGAAATGTTTCCACAGCTAGTTAAAAAAAAAAAAAATCCTTATCCTACTGTCATTATGAACATAGATATAAAGGGTTGTGTATGAACCCAGGATTGAGGTGAAGATGAATGAGGTACTTCAAAGGCCTGTGCCTCGTTTCTCAGCTTCATTTGACCCTACCACACCTGAGCTCTCCGTGGGTATTCCCCGGGCTTACCCCACTCTATTTCTCTTCCTCACATCCCCAGCCTCCACACAAACAGGCGCACTCTGCATTTTTCATTCCTGACTCTGTAATTTGCCCATTTTGTTCTTCCTTCCCTTCGCCCTCATCACATATAGCCTGGCCTAAATGAGATTTTATCTGTTCTTCCACCTTTCCAGACCATCCCCTTTCTTCAAGAGCTAGGTCACCTCTCGTCTCCTCCATGAAGTGATCCTTAGTTCTCATTGATTTCTCCTGTTTCCAAACCTTTATTTTATGCATTGCTAAATGATACTCAGTTTACTATCTAATTATACACTGCCTCAAATAACATACACCTTTATTTTCTCTGCAAGTCAACGGTGAATATCACTGGCATCTTGCTCTATTATATTCTCTGTGGGGCCTAGTAAAGTGTAGAAAATATTGAAGATACATAAGGTATCAGATGAGCTATGCAAGTTGTTTAATGATATTATTGCATAAAATAGTGTATACTTTTCAAGCATCTTCAAAATATGATGTTCTTCCTTTTCTAGAGAAAATACTGTTACAGGTCCTAAAAAAATAATTTTGGCAGTGAGTGTGAACCTATCTTTGATTTGCTCTAGTGGTACTTTTCAGACCTTCTGAATTGACAAGAACAGTTTCAAAAATTCAAGACTTGGATATTAAGTCACATATAACAGCAGAAACAGACTGAAGCAGTTTTGAGTTTCAAAATACCGAAAGTTAATCTATCTATAATGAATTAGAAAAAAAAGAAGAAATGTAACTTTCAGGCCCCCTGACTTTATCCTACTTATAATTGAAAAGCAAGGTCACAGTCTTGACCATCTGACCTGTTCCCCTGGTGCTTCCACACTCAGACAGGTGTCTAAGAGAGGCATTAGTAACTGGAATTGTCTCTACAGACATATTTCACAAAGGCTCTATCTCCTGACCCTGACTTTCAATTTAGCTTGTTTCATAGGCCTTAAAAGGCTCCTTCTGAAATCATCGTTTTATCTTTTCCTCTGTTAATTTAAATCCTGGAAAAGATTCAGCCTGACTAGCTTTGCAAAGCCTGCTGAGCTGCTCTGAAGAATAGGGTTATGCTGACTTAAAAAAAAAAAATCTGAGCTCATAATCTTCTTTAGAAATATATAGGAACATCAAACTGATCTACCATGGAATCATGGAGTTTGATTCAGATGTTTCTAAATTCAGTAAGAAGGCCTTTCAGTGATGTGGAACTAGCTTCATGCCACACCTTCATTTCCTCTGATACTGCCTATACTGTTTCAGAAGGAGTAAAAGAGAGCAATAATTACTGGAAGATTCATCTTAGTAATTGCTGCTTCTTTGATACCTTTGTCAACCCTTCAAATCCCTGGGCATTTCCTGAGGGCATGCCTCCATACTTGCAAGTGTGGAGAAGCCATAGCCCTTTTGTTTGCTGTATGCCAGTTTTCTTCAACCTTGTGAAATTGCACCAATTAAGACTATTCTTTGCGGTCTTATTTTTAATCATGATGACATAATTAGAAGAATTTTTATCTAGAAGGTATATTAGAAATCCCTATGGAAAACAGAGGCCTAGAGAAGTCCAGAGAGAGCCTAAGGCCTTATCTCAAGTCAGAGGCATCTCTGAAGCAGACTGCAATAGGTTCGGAGTGTGAGGTTCTCTACATTGAATGTGCTGCCTACTGTTGCCCTAGGTTCTTTCAGACAATTTCACTTGGTGATTTGGCTCTTTTAGTTGCATACTGGAGTGTCAGCCACATTTTCTCTATTTATTTACCCTTCATGCCTGGCCTTATCACCACAGTTTATAGACAAATCTTAAACACCTGTCTCCTATGTTTCTGGATTGTGCCAGGCTGCCCTGTATTGTCTGATCCTCAAGCTCTCTTGTTATTAGCTTCTAAGATTCTTTCCTTTCTCTGCTTGGCTAAGACACTTCCTCAGGTCCTGAGCCTCTCTCGCGCTTTTACGCAATGTCGCTTTTCCTCTATTGATGAATTATTGTAAAGCTGCCAACAAAACTCTGCTCCCCCACAAAGAATGCCATCCCCATCTCTAGACATCTCTGGGATATGACATCTGCTTTTCAATAGTGTATGCCAGGCCCCAGTTGGATGCCTTGCCAGTGAATCGGTTAAAGACAAGATGTGGTCAGTTATTTATACATAAAATAATTCTCATTCAGGAAACTTACTCTGTTGCATTCAACATCAAGTGAGAAAAAATTACCCTGCTTTCAATAAAGTAATGTGGTGATAGCATAGGTTAATTCAATATTTAAGGAACAAATTTAAGGCTTATTCTGCTGCATTTAACATCAAGTGAGAAAAAGTTACTCTGCTTTCAATAAAGCAATGTGACAATTGCGTAGGTTAATTCAATATTAAGGAACAAACTATAGGCCAAGTCAATTCTTTCTAGGTCCGGTCCAAACAATACTATGGAGTGCCTCGTAAATGCTGGCACTATGCTTCCTGCCTGCTTGCACTGACCACTGTCTTATTTTAGACTCCACAAAAGCCTTGGAAGCAACAGGACATAACCCAGGTCTATTCAACTGTACATCTCTATATAACATATAATAAATTATTTTTGTGGCTCTTTCCAGCCGTAAGCAGGCGTGAGGAGTGGGGGCGGTTTCAGGGATCTCAGTACAGACCAAGTCCAGCACTTTGCTGTCGTTTGGCACCACCTGGTGGCAAGTTTCCTGCTCCCACTTAAATGTCCATAAGGGATTCTAGGCTCAGTGATAGGTTGAAACTTCTAGACACCTAACAAGTTAATATGTATCTCACCAGCTTGAGCCAAGGAGGTAGGGCCTGTAGAACTCTGGGGCCTCCAGGACCCAGTCTTTTTCTTCCCACTCTCTGAAAAGGGGTTGCTTGACATTTCCCGCTCAGCCTTATCTTGCCCTTCATGAACTCCCTGAGTCCCTCAACACCCACAACCAGAAAAATAACAACTATAGGTGGAAGACTGGAGCCAATCGTCAATTGCTTTGAATGGAAGTGGGGAAGGGGATAACTGTATTTACAGCAACGTAATATTATGTCTAAGAGTTTAGCTTCATCGATGAAACCTCACGATTATTTGTACTTTGTTGAATGTATTTGCATACATTTACTAGAAATCTAGCAATATTTCTAAGAACTAATGAAGAAAGAATATGGTAGTAACAGTAATAATATATGAAAATATTTTATTGAACAAAATTATCAAAAATAACTTGACATTAGAAAGTGGGGAATAGTCCATAAAAGAAAAAAAATCATTGTTATAATGATTACTATACATAAAAATTAACCAAGTGTACATGTGAAAGGCACCATACAAATATTGAATTAAAAGGTGCTTCTTGTGCACTTGTGATTTTTCAGGGCAGAGTGATATAACAGATGAGACAAAGCATGAGTAACAAGCAGGGAAATCACATCTCCAAAACTGAAGTCCTGGAACAATTGAAACACTGAAGCAGACAGTATATTACCCTACATTGGATTTCTGCTTATGAGCTTACAAAACCCGTGGGTTCCTGCTTATGAGCTACCTAATGACTCTGGAAATTTACACAAGTTAATTTCTCTGAACCTCCATTTCCACACCTTTATTTGGGGCATAATAATATCCATCTCATTGGTTGTTACAAAGATTTAGTGAAAGAATGTAAATATAGAACTCAGTTTAGTACCTGAAAAAGAGTAAATGTAGTTATACAGTCAGCTATTGTTGTTAATCTTAATATTATTAAATCACACCAAAATAGTGCTCGGAAAATTGGCATTAGTGTCTCCAGAAAGAGCTTGATTGCCTCTGACACATCCTCTGCTGCAATATAACTTCGCCTGAACTGGATAGTGAGGAAGAAGCCAGCAAGTAAGGCTCTATTTTCCTCCAGCCTGGTTATCAAAGACTAAATTTCATCCTCTAATTTTCATAGAGAAGCTTTAGTAAACAGAGATGTAAGTCTAGGTAACTCCATAAGGATCCATTTGTTTATGCTGGAAATGTGTGTATGTTCTGCTGCCGACTAGACCACACTCATTTTTACTTTTTTAAAGAATCATTCAAGTATTGTTAAAATTACTTCTAATAAACTGCTGACAACTTCTTGTTACTATGGTTTCCATTTGTACACATTTCCCCTGTGTCTCTACACTATAAATCTAATAATGTATTATTTTGGAAAGAGTCTAATATGATAATTCTTACAGTTTTTTTGGAGTCACTGATCCCAGGGGTCTGCTCAGAATAATGTATATAAAAGCTACAGGTCTAAACCAATTTAAGAATTGAATTAAATCTCTAAGGTCAGTGCCAGCAAGGCATTTAAAGGGAAAGTGCTGCTCATAACCTTTCCATCTAGCACTTCTGTGAACTAAAAGACATTACTTTCTGGTAGTAATGCAGCCACTGAATCCTCAATATAGAACTTGGTAAGAGAGATACTCAGAATGGTTACCGATTAGTTCTGCAGGGTGGTCTATCAGAATGAATGCCTTTAGTGATCAAGCAAGTTTCTAGAGGCCCTCACTTATTCTAAGAGTAGACCCATTTCATTGGTTGGCTGTGGAGAGTTGGAGCAGGCACTCCTGACAGAGGTTGTGGTGGTGCAGAATCTGTGTATACTGCATATTTTAACAAGCAGGACAGCTAAATTTGAGCCTTATGTTTACATATAATAACAAATAAATAATTTTATGCTGAGGTATGCAAGATACTCTCACAGGTTGCGCATGGTGGCTCATGTTTGTATTCCCAGCACCTTGGGAGGCTGAGGCAGGAGAAACAGTTGAGCCCAGGAACTTGAGATCAGCCTGGACAACATAATGAGACCCTGTGATTATATTTTTAATTTTATAAAAATTTTCCAGAGGTGGTGGCACACACCTGTAGCCCTAGCTACTTGAAAGGCCGAGGCAGGAGAATCGCTTGAGTCCAGGACTTCAGGGTTTCAGTGAGCTCTGATTGCACCACTGTACTCCAGCTGGATGACAGAGGGAGACTCTCTCTCTCTCTCTCTCTCTCTCTCTCTCTCTCTCTCTCTCTCTGTGTGTGTGTGTGTGTGTGTATTACTCTCTCTCAAATCTAAAAATGTGAGGAAAAAGAATTTTTAATTCTAAAACTTTGAGCCCCACCTTCTTAGTACATGAGTGAAAAAGACAAATAATAAAGTTATGTTTGCCTTCACTTTTGGTTCCCTAATTTAGTTATTATATCACTCTATAGACGTTCTTTGGGCATCTATAATTTCCTTGGATTTTACAGAACTTTTTAAAAACAGTGGCATACTAAAGAATTCAGCATCTGGATAAAAAATAAATAAAATTAAAACACTAATGGTGTTATGAATAAGAAAGAAGTTCTTTTATAATAATCCTAACTTTTGTGTTTTAGACTGTACAGTGTTATTTTACTTATATCAACTCTTTCAATCCATGCAACATCCTAGCATATCAGGGCTATTATTCCTACTTTATACATGAAGATGTTAAAGCTCAGGAAATTAATTCAAATTACCTCACCAAGCCTATACAGCTAGAAACTGGGAGACAGTATTTATACCCAGGTCTTCTTATTTGAGTTCACTTTCCACTACATTAAAGCACTCTGTAATTCTTGGGATTTTTCTTTATGTAAGAGGTAAATTAGCAATTATAATGTTTGTTCTTGAGAGCAAAAGAATAAGACATATTATCATCTTACTGTATTAGCTGTTGTATGTATTCATGATAACTTCTTGAGCACTGATAACAGAATACTCAAGTGCTGAGACTAATGGGCTGTGTGTGATAGAGGTTGCTAGAAACCTGTATCAGTCTAGTCAAGAATTTCATATTTTATTGGCTTGTTTTCAAGCTAATAACAACAATTATTGTGTTTAAAACATATAGGTCAGCATAGCGGCATTAGGAATTTACTATTAAAAACTAATAGAATTGCTACTGGATTGTATAAAACCATTTTATACAAACAGGTTGTGCTAAATAGTCGGAAGATATAAAATTCTTAAAGGCTTGCAAATCATAATATTTTGAAATGGAAAATAAAATTACTTAACAAGAGGAAAAACACTGATTGCTCCATGAGTTGCTCTCAGCAAATTCTGTCAACTTATTTCTAAGCTTAAATCTTATCAGCAGGTCTGGTATGTCTGATATAGAACACCTATTATGTAAGTAACACTGAAACACTATAGGATTCATGGGATGGAGGGAGGAAATAGACAGTCAAGGAAGAGCTGAGTCAAGAAGTAGGTGAAATCCTCCAAACTCACTGAATGACACTAATAGAAGTAAGGTCCCCTAGCAATATCCTTCAGTCCCTCACTTTACATAAAGAGTGACTGATGCTCAGAGAGAAGAAATCACTTTCTTAAGGTCACACGGTAGGTGAACTTTTCAGAGAAAATGCCAGTTTTTAGGAGAAAGACTGTGCAAGCAAATAATATATTTGATGGCAAAGGGAGAAGAGAGAAGAGTAGTCATTGCTCAGCACCTATGAGAGAAATTCTTTATCTCCCTTCTCTACCAAGATGGAGGTTGGACTTGTTTTTACTACTACACTGATGAGAAAAAAAAAAACGATCTTGGAAGATATTTTTTTAATTGCCCAAGGCCACTGGACTCTAAAGTGGCAGAGTGGTTCTTGTCTCTCTAAGGCCTTTGCTCTTTCCACCCTACCACTGTACTTAACCTAAAACTCAAGCTTAAGATGTCCAATTCATGCATAAATGAGTGAGAAACTAGACACTCTAGTGATTCATCCTAGAACTGGTATATGTATAGAACCAGGGAAATATATATAATCAGAACACAGACCAAGAGAAAAGTTTGAAACCATGAAAAAAAAATTTTAAGCCTAAACTGCCTTGCACACTGCTGTACTTTATAGATAGCTAATTCATTCAGAAAACATATATAGTTGGGAGCAAATTAAATTCCTACATTTCTAATTCATTTATCCCTATTTTTTGTGAACATGTCAATAGAACTGCAGATAATCAAAAAGGTTTACAAACATTTGAAGGCTTTTCTTTTCAGCAGGAAAGCAATTTTTTCAGCAGAACAAATAAATGAAGTAATATAGATAAGTATTTGTTCTGAGTCAAAAACCCCACAGAAGTCAAGCATTGCACAAAAATTATCAACAGAAATTATTTATACAACCATCTTTAAAACAAATGACTTCCTTTTGCTTCAAGGCCAAAGATGGAGGTTTGGGCCACAATCACTCATGTTTCACTCTGCCCTGTACCACACATCTAGCAGATAATCACGTGAGCCTTGCCACATTTTCTTAAATTATGGACTTCGTGAAATATAGACTTCTTGGCCTTAGATTTTAAACCTTTTAAAAGTGGCACCATCAACTTAAGGTTCTGTCCCAATAAAAATAAAATAACAATGACAAAACCAGCTTCAGCCACAGCCACAGTGATGACCTGACAACTTACTGTTCTTGATGTAAACCCTGTTCTTCTGCTCCCCCTTCCTCACACAGTTCTCGCAATGGTTTCCTCTCTCCAACTCCCTCCCGTGCATATCACTTTCTAACAAAACACCAACCTATGTCTCCTCAAGAGGCCTTGCCTTCCTTAGTCCAATCAGATCACCTCTCTTCATTTTCTATTCACATGCTTTGCTATCTGGCATTGGAAACACGTAGTGTGAGTCTAAGATAAAGTCAGTCAAGAAGGCGGTATCTATGGAGACCAGGCAAAACCCAGTTCCTTCCACAATCAGATCAATGCAGCAGGGTTGCTCTAAGAAGTGTCTTCTCTATGTCTTCTACTTGAGTGCTCCTGGGGATTCTAAGCTTCTAATTAGCCCTTTTTGATGACCGGTTAAACCACTCTCATGTACATTTTTTTAAAATAGAGACTAAATTTGTCACCGTGAGAGAATCTTTCGCTTCTGGACATGCTCAGCTCCCAGTTTTAGTGCCTTAAAACAGCCAAGAGTGAAGGAAAAGAGAAGAACTGAGAAATATGCTTATTGTATTTTCTAAAGCTGTTCATGGCTTATTTATAATCTGCTTTCCAGTGGGGTTCAGACAAGGCCCATCAAGCCCTTTACCTCCAGCAAGGTCCTACAGTGGGCTCAGACCGCAGTTACCTTTCTCATGTATCATTTACTCATAAGGCAAAAAGATACTTAGCACCTAATATAAGCAAGGCATTGTGACAGACACTGAGGTGAGTGATAGAAAAGGAAATGGTATAGCTGGAAATGCTTAAGTGGCAATAGAAAGTCCACCATGTTGAGAGTTAAAGGAATTGTCATCATTTTCTGCACAAGTCTGTCACGTTACAGATGGAGAATCTTAAGACTTTGGGGAAGGATGGGTGGAGGGGTATAGGTAGAGGGAAAGCTGGGACTAGACTATTTCTACCACAAATAAAATTGTAAGCTATTAGCATTTTGTTTTTTTGCCACAGTACCTAATATCAGTGGTTTAGCTAGAAAAAAATGATAAGAAAAATTACTTTAAATTGACTACTGTTGTTACTTCGTTTTGCTACAGGCTATGCAGACAACAAAAATAGATTAGGCAGGGGAAAAAATCTCTGTTAGGACAGATAGCCCTGGATACCTGGGTACTCTTATCTAGTTCAAAATTCTAGAATTACAATTGCTTCCCATTCAACTCGGGCCTGATAGAGTAAACAGACATTTTGTCTGAAGTTGTTTTATCAGTGTTGTCTTGTTGGTGAAGACTGCATACATTTTACAAAGCTCTGTTAGAATAAACCCTCTTATTTTGCAGAGGAGATGATGTCTTTGTTATTTACACCTATCTTTGTTGGTGTTCCCTGGAGCATATTTCTAACTACCTGGTTCTGGGTATTGGAATCCAATCTTATTTGTCTACTGCCACCAGCATCTCCAGCCTTGTCACAGGTCCTGGTAAACTGGTATTTGCAAACTGTGTCCTCCTTATCCTAGCCACAGATTCTTCTTTTCTGCTGGCTTCTTTTCCTCCTATTGTTTCTTTCATAGGGTTATGGGAACTTCTAGTTGTTCACCATGCGGGATGTGTAGGAATTTGAGACGCAACCCTCTTGCTCATCTTCCCAAGCTCCTTACCCAGCTGTTATCCTCTACCATCCTAAGATCATGCAGGATGCTCCACAGGACTCATATTTGTCCTAGCAGGAAAAACAAACCACAAAAACACAAACAAAACCTCTGTTCCAGAATCCCCTCAAACTTCTCCAAGGGTCTCCATCTTCCCTTTACCTCCAAAGCATGGTGTCAAGCAAAGGAAAGAGGGGTTGAGCATTTCATGGAGACTCAGTACACCTCAGCTCAACTCATAGCTCCTCCAATGCTATTTCCTGCCCATTAGTCACAAAATTGTCTCCTTCGGTGTCACATGGTTCTGACTCACCATGATAAGTACATACAGAAGCTCATAATTCCTCACCTGGCCGCCATTACAATGATGGTCTGAGCCACCATCATCCTTCACCTGTATTATTGTGACCTCACTGGTCTATCTGCTTCCTCTCCTGGTTCTTTAGAATCTATATCCAGAACAGCAGCCATGTGATCCCTTTAAAATGCAAGTTATATAGCATCACTCTTCTGTTCTGTAAAATCCTTCATCGGTTTTCCCTGCATTCTTAATAAAATCCAAAGCCCTAATATTGACCCAGGAAGCCCTATATTATCTGTCCTTCCTGCCTTCTCTCTAACATTCTGCTCTAGCCACCTTTTGCCTCAGGCCTTTGTAAAAGCTGTTCCTCTTGCTTAGATTCCAGATATCTTTTTCCTCACTACCTTCAGGTCTGGTTGACTACCATGCATCTGTGTGACCTCCTTCCCTCATGATCATACATAGAGTAGCAACCCTATGCCCTCTATGACCCTCTTCTCCTTCTCTCTGTTTCTTCTTCCCATGGCACTTATTATCACCTGACATAATATTTGTTTATGTGCTGACCTACATTTAGTTCCACCCACTGGAACATAAACTCCATAACACATTATTTTGTTTGCTACTGTGTATCCAGTGTCTGGCACTTTATAGATACTCAATAAATAATTGTAGGATGAGTGGAGGAAAAAAAAAGGGGTTTATGAGTTCTGCTGCAGCAGACTTAAACGTACCTGCCCAGCAGCTCTGAATGAACAACGGAGCTCACAGCTTAGCACTTGAGCTCCTATAAAGGACAGACTGTCTCCTCAAGGAGCTCCCTGACCCCCATATACCCAAAGAGTCACCTCATAAAGGAGAGTTCAGACTCACTTTTGGCAGGTATCCTTCTGGGACAAAGGTAGCAGACGAAGAAACTGGTAGCAACCCTTAATGTTCTGCAGCTGCAGCAGGTGATCCCCAGGCAAGCAGGGCCTGGAGTGGACCTCAGCAGTCCTACAGCAGATGGGCTAGACTGTTAGAAGGAAAACTAAGAAACAAAAATAACTTCATCAACAGCAAACTGGATGTCCACTCGGAGACCCAATCTGAAAGTCAGCAACTACAAAAACGACAGGTGGATAAAACCACAAAGATGGGAAGAAACCAGCTCAAAAAGGCTGAAAACACCCGAAACCAGAATGCCTTTCCTCCTACAAGGGATCACAACTCCTCACCAGCAAGGGAACAAGGCCTGATGGAGAATTAGTGCGATGAATGGACAGAATCAGGCTTCAGAAGGTGGATAATAAGAAACTTCTGTGAGCTGAAAGAACATGTTCTAACCCAATGCAAAGAAACTAAGAACCTTGTAAAAAGATTTGATGAAATATTAATGAAAATAGAAATTTTGAGAGGAATATAAGTGAACTGATGGAGCTGAAAAACACAACACGAGAACTTCGCGAAGTATGCACAAGTTTTTGTTGTTGTTGTTGTTGTTGTTGTTGTTTGTTGTTTTTGTTGTCTGTTTTTGGAGAT
Organism: Saimiri boliviensis; assembly: GCF_048565385.1. NCBI lineage: Eukaryota > Metazoa > Chordata > Mammalia > Primates > Cebidae > Saimiri > Saimiri boliviensis. Next base: position 80,850,916 of record NC_133456.1, read on the forward strand.
GAAGTTTCGCTCTTGTCACCCAGGCTGGAGTGCAATGGCGTGATCTCGGCTCACCACAACCTCCGCCTCCTGGGTTCAAGCAATTCTCCTGCCTCAGCCTCCTGAGTAGCTGGGACTACAGGCACACACCACCATGCCCAGCTAATTTTTGTAGTTTTAGTAGAGACAGGGTTTCACTTTGTTGACCAGGATGGTCTCAATCTCTTGACCTCGTGATCCACCCACCTTGGCCTCCCAAAGTGCTGGGATTACAGGCGTGAGCCACCATGCCCGGCCCCTATGCACAAGTTTTAACAGTCAAATTGACCAAGCAGAATAAAAGATATCAGAGGTCGAAGATCAACTCAATGAAATAAAAAGAGAAGGCAAGATTAGAGGAAAAAAGGTAAAAAGGAATGAACAAAGTCTCCAAGAAATATGGGAGTATGTGAAAAGACCTAATCTATGTTTGATAGGTGTACCTGAATGTGACAAAGAGAATGAATCCAAGCTGGAAAATACTCTTCAGGATATTATTCAGGAAAACTTCCCCAACCTAGCAAGGCAGGCCAATATTCAAGTCCAGGTAATACAGAGAACACCACAAAGACATTCCTCATGAAGAGCAACCCCAAGGCACATAATCGTCAGATTCACCAGGGTTGAAATGAAGGAGAAAATGCTAAGGACAGCCAGAGAGAAAGGTCAGGTTACTCACAAAGGGAAGCCTATCAGACTCACAGTAGATCTCTCAGCAGAAACCCTACAAGCCAGAAGAGAGTGGGGGCCAATATTTAACATCCTTAAAGAAAAGAACTTTCAACCCAGAATTTCATATCCAGCCAAACTAAGCTTCATAAGTGAAGGAAAAATAAAATCCTTTGTGAACAAGCAAGTACTTGGAGATTTCATCACCACTAGGCCTTCTTTACAAGAGCTCCTGAAAGAAACACTACACATAGAAAGGAACAACCAGTACCAGCCACTCCAAAAACATGCCAAAAGATAAAGAGCATCAACATAATGAAGAATCTGCATCAACTAACGGGCAAAACAGCCAGCTAGCATTAATGGCAGTATCAAATTCACATATATCAATATTAACCCTAAATGTAAATGGACTAAATGCCCCAATCAAAAGACACAGAGAGGCAAATTGGATAAAAAGCCAAAACCCATCGATGTGCTGCATTCAGGAAACCCATCTCACATGCAAGAATACACAAAGGCTCAAAATAAAGGGACGGAGGAAGATTTACCAAGCAAATGGAGAGCAAAAAAAAGCAGGAGTTGCAATTCTTGTCTCTGATAAAATAGACTTTAAAGCAACAAAGATCAAAAGAGACAAACAAGGACATTACATAATGGTAAAAGGATCAGTGCAACAAGAAGAGCTAACGATCCCAAATATATACGCACCCAATACAGGAGCACGCAGATACATAAGGCAAGTTCTTAATGACTTACAAGGAGACTTAGACTCTCTCACAATAACAGTGGGAGACTTTAACACCCCATTGTCAATATTAGACAGATCGACGAGACAGAAAATTAACAAGGATATCCAGGACTTGAATTCAGACCTGGAATAAGCAAACCTAATAGATATTTACAGAACTCTCCACCCCAAATCCACAGAATATACATTCTTCTCAGCACCGCATCACACCTACTCTATAAGGGACCACATAATTGGAAGTAAATCACTCCTCAGCAAATGCATAGCATTTCACAGGTTTAAGTGAAATATTTATTGGCTGTTTGTTTGTTATCTTCCTCCCTTATTCCTTCCTGTCCCCATTCTCAAGCACAATTATTGGCATAAAAGAGGTTTTTAATACCCATTTTTAGACTGCATTCCAGCCCGGGTAGTGGAGTAAGACTCTCGATCTCTCTCTCTTTCTTTTCCTCTTTCTCTCTCTCTTTTTTTCTTTTCTTTTCTTTCTTTCTTTCTCTTTTCTTTTTCTTTCTTTCTTATTTTTCTTTCCTCCTTTCTTTCCTTTCCTCCTGCCTTTCTTTCTCTTATGAAAAAAATTAAAATTTAAAAATTAAAATTTAAAAATTTTTTTTAAAATGTAGGATGAGTAAGTGTAGAATGCATGAATGAACTCTAAATTGGGAGTTCACCAAACTTTGGATCTTTATTAGCAAGGTCAATCTTTGGAACTAAAAATAAAAATAAATAAATAAAACTCACAAGAAGCCTGCATTGGGTTTCAAAATCGTTTTTTTCTGCTGTGCACTTTTAAAGGTTCATTTTTCAGTTCAAAGCTGAGCATTGATTTATTTGTTCTGGGTTGCTTCTGCCCTCCCTCTGAGGCTTGAAAGATACTGGCTCAATTGGTAGAAGGCTCCGGAACAAGGGAAAAACCAGGGAAAACATCCTCTTTTTATAAAAATCCTCAAATTGTATTCCTCTGCCTAAGAATATTGTAATAAGGATTTAAATGGTTTTGCTCTTACTTTTCCTAGACACTTACATTCTTAGTCTTTCCCTGAATTGCTTAAATATTAAGAGGGTAATCAGCTTGTCTTTTAGGGTAAAGTTATGAAGAAAGAGCAAACCTGCCAAAATTTTCTGAAGAACACAGAGGAGTCGAGACCTGAAATGTCTGGTAAGGACATCTGAACAGGAGACTGCTGTGTTAGCTCTGCTTTCAAAAGTTGGATAACAGGCTTTAATAGTGAAACATGGAGTGCATAACTGGACACAATTCATCAAATGAATAGAATGAGTGTCATCAAATGACGAATAGGATATTTTTAGAGACCACAAATTCAATAATGGTTTATACCTGGTTTGCAAGGTGGCAATCCACAGTTGTCAGTCCTCAAGCACACTTTATTTAGCCTATATTTATTAAAGAAAATACTTCACATGTAAATCCCGATCTCAGTTTTCCTTTAGAAGTAGAAGGTCACAGCCAGGCGCAGTGGCTCACACCTGTAATCCTAGCACTTTGGGAGGTCGAGGTGGGTGGATCATGAGGTCAAGAGATCAGATCATTCTGGCCAACATGGTGAAACCCCGTCTCTACTAGAAATACAAAAATTAGCTGGGCGTGGTGGCATGTGCCTGTGATCCCAGCTACTCAGGAGGCTGAGGCAGAATTGCTTGAAGCGCCTGGTCGCAGAGCAAGATTCTACCTCCATAAAAAAAAAAAAAAAAAAAAAAAAAAAAAAAAGAAGAAGTAGAAGGTCTGCCACACTCGCTTCTTAAGAAAAAAATATCCAGATCTTGGAAATAAGACAAAGGGATTACTGCATGTTCTTTCAATCATAATAGAACATTATCTAAAAAATCTGCTGCTGTGCTCTGGATCCCCAAATTTCACGTGCTGGAAATGTAATCCCCAAATTCATATGTTGATAGCTTTTGAGGATGAGGCCTTTGGGAGATAGAATCAGATAACATCACTAGGGTTGGACCTCCATGATGGGATTTGTGGTTTTATAAGAAGAGCAGGAGTCCTGAGCTGACCTGCTCTTGTCCTTTCACCATGTGATGTTCTCTGCCCTGTTATGATGCAGAGGTTCTCAACAGATGCAACCCCTCAGTCTTAGACTTCCCTGTCTCCAGAACTGTAAGAAATAAATTTCTTTTATTTATATATTCTCAAATCTGTGGCATTCTGTTATAGCAACAGAAAATGGACTAAGATACCTGCCTAAGATTCATACAATTGTCTAGGCCGTAGACAATCTAGGCCCTAGACTCTAGTGATAAAATAGTGTTAGATTTACTGTGTACTATTGATTAGAGCTAAAAGTCTATAAAGTTAGATACCAGCTTGTAGAAGATTGAGTGATTGCAAATTATTTTTGTACAATAGAATAAATAACTCCATAGATAACAGTTTTGTCTCCTTGTAGGGTAATAGCCAGTTTTTTAACTTACTTTATCTTCTTTCAGTATTCTTATTTCTGTTGACTATATAAATATGCCAGCCTCTCATTTTCTCCTTTGAACCAGCTGTCATCTTAGTAAATCCTTATTATGAGTTAAATCAATCTTTGACATGTTCACTATATATTTGTAAGACATTCTTGTTTTCATCTTTTGGAAAATTGTATTTGGACCTGCTTCACATTCCTAAATGGCAACCAATGGCTAGCATAATCACTAGCTACTCCCATTAAACAGGGGCAGCTCTCCAATTCAGCACAATTTCCTCCTCCCACTCCTGACAATCTGATTTCCAGTTCTCTCATTCATGTGTCCTTCCTGAATTCGGTGAGCCTTTGAGTTCTTAACATCTGATTTATACCTTGAGGTTTTAGTAGAGCCATGGTTCTTACTCTTGAATATGTATCAGAATCTCCAGGAAAGCTTATTAAAACACAGATTGCTTGGCTACACTCAAGAGTATCTGACTCAGTAGGCCTGGGGTAAGAATCAAGAATTTGCATTTCTAACAATTTCTCAGGTGATGCTGATGTTGCTAGTGCAGGAACCACACTTGGAGAATCATTGTTGTAGTAATGGTAGGATTTGAACTTGGTCTTGGTAGATGAGAAGGCATTTTCCACCATAACAATTTGATACATTGAATGCAAGACATAGTAAAGTAAGATTAATTTTTTAAAAAAATTTAAGGCCAGTCACAGTGGCTCATGCCCATAATCCCAGTACTTTGGGAGACTGAGGTGAATGGATTGCTCGAGCTCAAGTTCAAGACCAGCCTGGGCAACATGGTGAAACCCTGTCTCTATCAAAAATACAAAAATTATCTGGGTATGGTGGTGGATGCTTGTAGTTCCAGCTACTTGGGAGGCTGATGTGGAAGGATGGCTTGAGCCTGGGAGGCAGAGGTTGCAGTGAGCCAAGATTGCATCACTATACTTTGGCCTGGGTGACAGAGCCAGATGCTGACTCAAAAATAAAATAAAATAAATATAATAAAAAACAAAAACTCTTAAGATGTGAATTACAATATATTAGATAATTAATAGGATTTCTCATGATGCCTACTCTAACTGCTGATGATATTAAAAAGAGTAAAAATAATTACTGTAAATTTATTAAAAAGTCAAGACCTAGTTCAATGACTACATTTTTTGTTTGTCTACATTTTAACTTCTCTGAAGGCAAGGAAGTCCTAGCAGCCCCCTCAGTGCAGTGTCTAACACAGGCTCATGCTACGGACCTGGCAAACACCCAATGACTCATAATGGTACATTTCTATGTATTCTTGTGGTTTCCAAAGCCTTTCGTATTCATTATCTCATTCAATATATGCAACAATCCTGTCAGGTGAATAGGATATGTGTATTGCTCTACTTTACAGATAAATAAGCTAGAACTTAGAGGGCTGATGTGTTGTTCCCCAGGATACTAAGCAAATATATGGCAAAGCCAGGGCTAGCACTTATCTTTAGTCTTGCTCACTAGGATTATTTACTGACATACAATGAAGACTAGATTAAAGATGCCATGAGGATTTAGGATAAACTAAAAGATTCTTAAAATGCAATTGGACCCATACTATATTAGTCACAAATAACAGAAAGAATCTATTTTACACACACACACACACACACAAAACACACACACAAAAGCAAACACACACACAATTCTTTACACACAGCAGTCTGGCAGTGAATACTTTGAATAAGATAAAAATATAGACTCTATTGTACCCAATTAATCAGCGTCAGATTGCAAGGAGGCTGCTAAACTTTCTGGAATTTAAAATTTTGAAAAGAGGAAGATGGTGTGTGGAAAGTGGGTAAATGCTGGAGTCAAGCAAATCTTCATTCTGTCATTGGCAAACTGTGATGATACCTTGAGAAATCACCTTAATTCTATGAATGTTAAATCCCTTTCCTGTAAAATAAATTATATGGGTATACTAAAACTTTAATCTCTAATAAGGATTAAGCAAAAATATATGTAAAATTAGGGGCCTACTACTCAGGGCCTTGAGTAGTGAGAGTGCACAATAAGAGCTCATTCCTACCCTAATTTATTGAAAGGGAAAAAGGATATGCTGGGACTGTCAGGATTTGAACATTAAGGAATATATTGGGTGAAGAGCTATTGCTCATTCCCACTAAATCCTCACAATTTTACTGAATCGTTCATCCACCAAACCACAGCATATTCCAGAAAAAGCAAATACAAGCATATTATTGCAACACTAATACAATTTTTCATTGACTACTACACTAAGAAATCACCAACATGTATTAGCATCATGGCAGGTGATTTAAATGGATGTCAGGTGCAATGTACTGTATTTCCATTTGACTGTTTTGCAGTGCAGGAATCAATGAGAAAGAACAAGTTAACCGTTTGAGCTACAAAGGGGGGAAAAAGAGAAAATGGGATAAATCGCATTCACCCTAGATGCAGAAATGTACAAATGTAAGTGGCATGAAAGGAAATATACATACAGTGTGCACAGAACTGGGAACAAATGGAAAGAGTGGCTGTCTTGACTGAGAAAGAGAAGAAACATCGGAGAAACTGGCTACTCTGCATTCCAGGCACAGGCAGATTTCATCTGCAAACAGTGCCCTGGCCAGACTTGCCAGTTATGGTGTATGACAAAGCAGAAAACAAATGCACCAATTAAAGTGCTGAATTCATCCTCAGACTCAAGTACAACTTACAGCAGAAAAAGAGGGTGCCTCAACTGGAGATGGCAATCTGACATTTTTATACAGACAGGGTAGGATAGATGGCATACCTGGAGTATCTAAATTCATTTTTCCTTGTGTAAACAAATGCTTATAAACTGTAAAGTGGGTAATGAAGGTTGAGTTTGTTCGGACCAGAGATGTAAGAAAACAGTCAACACTTTGTTCCCTATTGGAAGAACATAGCAGCCTCAAGTTGTGATAAGATTGACCACACACAACTATCCTGGTGGAAAAACAGTAGCACTTCTGTGACTTATGGTAAAATATCAACCCTCCCTGGAAATATACATTACTGCATGATTGCAGATGTGCTACAGTCTAACTCGTATTACAGAAATCTACTCAACTACAGTTAGAAAAGCTAACATGACACCAAATGCCCACACCACCACTGAATCACAGCAAGAGAAAAACTGCATTTGCTATGAATTATTGGAAGAGAATATTTTATACTGTGTAGGAGCTAGAGGCTGACTTGTTCTATACAAAGCTTCTGGGGATTTTGTTTAAATGCAGATTCTTGCATCAGTAGGCCTGGTGTACAGCTAAAAGTCTGCATTTCTAAGAAAAGTCAGGTGATACCCTAGAGCACATGACACAGCAAATAGTAGATGTATAAGTATTAAATGGACCAGAGTAAATATCAAGGTGCTTAGATTAAGCAACCATATTTCAAATCCAAAGAGAGGAATGGATTAAACACTTTTCTCTCGCTCTAAATCCAATATACAGTTTAAGAATGTCAACTTTGGAATCCTACAGTCCTGAATTTAGGCCGTAACTTTGCCATTTACCAAATATGTGATTTTAAGTAAGTTAACTTCTCTGAATGTCATTTTCGTACTTAAAAAATGTTGGCCAGGCATGGTGGCTCAAGCCTGTAATCCTGACACTTTGGGAGACCGAGGCAGGTGGATCATGAGGTCGGGAGTTCGAGACCAGCCTGGCCAATATGGTGAAACCCAATCTCTAAGAAAAATACAAAAATTAGCCAGGCATGGTGGCATGCACCTGTAATGCCAGCTACTCGGGAGGCTGAGATAGAAGAATTATTTGAAACTGGGTGGTGGAGGTTGCAGTAAGCGGAAATTGTGCCACTGTACTTCAGCCTGGCTGACAATGTCAGACTCTGTCTCAAAAAAAAAAAAAAAAAAAAAAAAAAAAAAGAAAGTCTAGACTACTTATATTACCTCTTAAATGTTACCTACCTCAGAAGGTAGTTCTGAGAATTGAATAAAATAATGTACTTAGAATGTATACCACAGTGCCTGGCATCTGGAAAATAATAAAAATGACAACCAGTATTATTATTGCCATTGTGCAAGTATTTCCAATGACCAGTTTCTGATGTTAGCAGAAGGAGGAGAGTACTTTTAATGAGGGGAAGATTTACTCATTTATTAAACTAATAAATATTTTTTGAGGACTCTTCTGAGCCAATCATAGTCTAGCACTGAGGACTGTAGATTGTTTGGGGTAGTATTAAATAACCAACAAAGTGAAAAGGCGACCTATATAATGAAAGAAAATATTTGCAAACTATTCATAGAACAGAAGACTAATGTCCAGAATATATAAGAAACTCAAACATCTCAACAGCAAAAACCAAATAATCAAATTTAAAAATGGCCAAATGAACTGAACAGACATTTCTCAAAAGAAGATATGCAAATGGCCAAAAAAATACATGAAAAAAAAAAATGCTCAGTATCACTAATCAACAAGGAAATGCAAATCAAAACCACAATGAAGTATCACCTTACCCCAGTTATGATGGCCGTAATCAAAAAGATAGAAAATAACTAATGCTGGCAGGGGTGCAGAGAAAAGGTTACTCTTATACACTGTTGGTGAAAATGTAAACTCATACCACCACTGTGGAAAACAGTATGGAGTTTCCTCAAAAAACTGCAAATAGAACTACTGTATGACCCAGCAGTCTCACTACTGAACATCTATCCAAAGGAAGACAAATTAGCAATATCAAAGAAACATCTACACCCCATGTTTATTGCAGTACTATTCGCAATAGTCAAAATATGGAGTCAAGCTAGGTGTCTAACAACAGATAACTAGATCAAGAAAATATGATAGAAATATACAATGAAATACCATTCAGCGATTAAAAAAAAGAATAAAATATGTCATTCACAGCAACATGGATGGAACTGGAGGGCATTACATTAAATGAAATAAGCCAGGAGCAGAAAATTAAAGCTCTCACTCATATCTAGAAGCTAAAAAAGTTGATCTCAGAGAAGTAAAAAGTGGAACAGAGAATACCACAGGCTGGGAAGGGTGAGGGTACAGGGAAATAGGGAGATATTTGTTAAAACATAGAAAATTACAACTATATTGGAAGAATAAGTTCTAGTGTTCTGAATCACTGTATTATGATTATAGTTAATGATAATGTATACTTTCAAATAGCTACAAGGAGGATATTGAATGTTCCAAACACAAGGAAATGATCAATGTTTGAGATAATGGATATCTTAATTTCCCTTCTCTGATCATATACATTACATGTATTACAAAACCACAATGCACTCCCACAAATATGTACAATTATTGTAGGTCAGCTTAGAAAAGGAAAAAAAAAAAAACAACAGATCACTGGTTGCTAGCAGTTAGTGAGGAGGGGGCAGTCAACAGGCAAAGTACAGAGGATTTTTAGTGCAGTGAAACTACAGTCATCCCTCAGTATTCATGGGGGACTGGTTCCAGAACCCCTGTGGATACCAAAATCCACATACAATGGTGTAGTATTTGCATATCACCTGTACACATTCTCCCATGTACTTTAGATAATCACTAGACTCTTTATAATAGCTATTACAATGCAAATACTATGTAAATAGTTGTTACAGAATATTTTTCAGGGAATAAGGAAAAGAAGTCTGTGCATGTTCAGTATAGCCCATTTTTTAAAAAAGTATTTTTGTTTCACAGTTGGTTGAATCCACAGATGTAGAATCCATGAATATGGAGGGCTGACTGTATGCTGCATGTTACTATAAAGGTGGATATATGTCATTAAACATTTGTTTAACCTGATACAATGTTAACACCTAGAGAGATCCCTAATGTAAACTGTGGACTTTGGATGATAATGATGTGTCAATGTAGGTACACCAATTGTAACAAATGTCTTATTCTGGTTTAAGATATTGACAGTGGGGAGATTGTGTATGTGGTGAGAGAGAGGGGATATATAGGAACTTTCTGCTCAATTTTGCTGGAAACCTAAAACTGCTCAAAAATTAAGTCTCTTATTTAATAAATAAAAAATTAGTAAACAAACAAATAATACTAAAGGGGATGGATTACAACTAGCTGAGTTATGGGTAAGGTGATGGGTATTTGAGACATCGTGGTCAGGGAAGTTCCTTCCCAGGAGGTGGTATTTGTGCAAAACCTGAATGATGAGAAGGAGCCAACTATGCAAATCCTTCTACCACCTTTTCCCTCAAATTCTATGTTGATGATTATACATATTCTCAGAGCTGTGGGGTGTAGCTGAATTACACTGATAAGTGTTCACTGTCAGGAGTGCACAAGTTACTGTCACAGTGTGTATGCAACTATTTCTAAACAGTAAAATTGTAATCGATACTTCTTAAGGAAAAGATCTATGATACCACTGTGTGAACCAGGAAAACATTGCTGTTTATGAGTATTTGGCATTTCTCATTAAGTTAGTAAACAAAGACCCCCCAAAAACAGAAAAATATAGGTCAATATCCCTGATTAACATAAATGCAAAAATCCTCATTAAAATACTAGCAAACCAAATACAGCAGCAAACAAAAAGTCAATTTACCATGATCAAGTAGGCTTGTTTCCTAGGAAGCAAGGTTGGTTCAACATATGAAAATCAATAAATATGATTCTCCCCATAAATAGAATTAACAAAAACCATATGATCATCTCAATAAACACAGAAAAAGGTTTCAATAAAATTTAACATCCCCTCACAATAAAAACTCTCAGGAAATAGGCATCAAAAGAACATATCTGAAAAAAATAAAAGCCTCTATGACAAACCTATAGCCAACATCATATGAATAGGTAAAAATTGGAAGCATTCCCCTTGAAAACTGGAAGAAGACACAATGTCCACTCTCACCACTCCTATTCAATATAGTGCTGGAAGTCCTAGCCAGAGCAGTCAGGCAAGAGAGAGAAATCAAAGGCATCCAAATAGGAAAATAAGAAGTCAAATTATTTCTTAGCTGACAATATGATTCTATACCTAGAATACCTTAAAGACTCTGCCAGAAGGTTCCTGGAACTGATTACTTCAGTAAAGTTTTAGGATACAAAATCGATGCACAAAAATCAGTAGCATTTCTGTACAATAATAATGTTCAAGCTGAGAGCCAAATCAGGAACACAATTCCATTTACAATAGCCACAAAAAAGTGAAATACCTAAGAATACATCTGATGAAGGAAATGAAAGATTTCTGCAAGGAGAACTACAAACTACTATTGAAAGAAATCATAGATGACACAAACAAATGAAAAAGTATTTCATGCTCATGGATTGGAAGAAAAAATATTGTTAAAATGGCCGCCACACTGCCCAAAGTAATCTACAGATTCAACGCTATTCCTATCAAGCTACCAATGTCATTTTTTACAGAACTAGAAATAACTATTCTAAAATTCATATGCAACCACCAAAGAGGCTGAATATCAAAAGCAATCCGAAGCAAAAGGAACAAAGCCAGAGGAATCACATTACCCAACTTCAAACTATGCTATAAGGCTATAGTAACTGAAACAGAGTGGTATGGGTACAAAGCAGACATAGACCAATGGAACAGAGTAAAGAACCCAGAAATGAAGCTGCACACCTACAACCATCTGATCTTCAACAGCGGTAACAAAAACAAGCAACAGGGAAAGGATTCCCTTTAATACATGGTGCTAGGATAGCTGGCTAGCCACAATAAAACTGGTCCCCTATCTTTCATTATATACAAAAACTCAAAATGAATTAAAGATTTCAGTGTAAGATCTCACACTATAAGAATCCTAGAAGAAAACCTAGGAAACACCATTCTGTACATTGGCCTTGGAAAACAGTCTATTACTAAGCCCTCAAAAGCAATTGCAACAAAAACGATAATTGACAAGTGGAACCTAATGAAATGTAAGAGCTTCTGCACAGCAAAAACAAACAAACAAAACCACAACCACAACAAAAAACCATCAACTATGTATCTATAACCTACAGAATGAGAGAAAATATTTACAATCTATGCATCCACCAAAGGTCTAATATCTGGAATCTATAAGAAAGTTAAACAATTGAACAAGTGAAAATACAAATAACTTCATTAAAAATGTAGAAAAGACATGAACACACACTTCTCAAAAGACATACAAGCAGCTAACAAACACGAAAAAATGTTCAGCATCACTAATTATCAGAGAAATGATTATCAAAACCAAAATGAGATACCATCTCACACCAGTCAGAACGGCTATTATTAAAACGTCAAAACACAGTAGATGTTGGCAAGCTGTGGAGAAAACGGAATGCTTATAAACTGTTGATGGGAATGTAAATTAGTGCAGCCACCGTGGAAAGAAGTTTGGGGATTTCTCAAAGAACTTAAAAGAGAACTATCATTCAACCCAGCAATCCCATTACTGGGGTATATAGACAAAAAGAAATAAATGATTCTACCAAAAAGACACATGCACTCATGTGTTCACCACAACACTGAATTGTGAATACAATAGCAAAGACATGAAATCGACCTAGATATCCATCAATGGTGGACTGGATAAAGAAAATGTGGTACATATGCACCATGGAATACTATGCAGCCAAAAAAAAAGAACAAAATCATGTCCTTTGCAGCAACATGGATGCAGCTGGATATTATTATCGTAAGCAAATTAATGCATAAGCATAAAACCAAATACTTCACGCTCTCACTCATAAGTGGGAGCTAAACATTGAGTGCTCATGGACATATAGATGGCCATAATTGACACTGAGGACTACTAGAGACAGGAGAGAGAAAGGTGGGGCAAGTGTTAAAAAAGTAACCATTGAGTATTATATTCAGTACTTGGGTGATAGGATCAACTGTATCCCAAACCTCAGTATCACACAATATACCCAGGTTACAAACCTGTACATGCATCCCCTGGATCTAAAATAAAAGCTGAAATTTTAAAAACAATAATAATACTAAAAACTAGTGTGCATGAATAATAATTACTGTTCACTAGGCAAAATCTAATTTACGTGCCATGTACTTGATTCTCATTACTTTATTGATCATTGCAGAGAATCCTATAACATTGATATGGTTATTTTCCTGTTACACAGGAAGAAACAAGGTTTAAGGCATTAAGTAAGCTGTCCAAGGTCATACAGTTATTTAAAATCAGTGCAAGGATTTGAACTTAGGTCTGTTCTATTCTCAAGTCCGGGCTATCAAATAGCTTCCAACAAGGAACCCCACCCCACTACCCTCAGTAAACTTCAGTCTTCCTCATGACTCAAGGGTATAAATCTCCCTCTTCCCAACAGCGTGAAGTATCTTAGAGCAATTGCAGCAGCATGTTGAGTAAGCCAGGTGAATACGAATGTTTATTACTGGAACCTGATAAGAATGCAGAGACAACTTCAAGGACAAACCCTGCCCCCCCGCAACACAAATGCACACACATAGGTACTCAACACACATTCAGTCACAATTTTATCATTTACGCTCTGATTCTCTATAACTTTTGAAATGTTTTCATCGTTGTTTATCTAATAACTACAAGATGAGTCATTAGTTAGCCATTGACTTTGGACATAAGAGGCTTGCTATTTGGCTAAAGCTGAACAAAAACCCCATCAAGCTGCCACATCCTGCAGCAGTTCCCATGAAATCTACCCTATCCAGGAAATCCCAAGTGTTCAGGAGTAGCATCAGAAAGCAGTTCTCCTGGATGCTGGAAAGGATGTGGAGAAATAGGAACACTTTTACACTGTTGTGGGGAGTGTAAATTAGGTCAACCATTGTGTGGTGATTCCTCAAGGACCTAGAAATAGAAATTCCATTTGACCCAGCAATCCCATTACTGGGTATATATCCAAAGGATTATAAATCATTCTACTATAAGGACACATGCACATGAATGTTCATTGAAGCACTGTTTACAATAGCAAAGACCTAGAACCAACCCAAATGCCCATTGATGATAGACTAGGACAGGGAAAATGTGGCACATATACACCATGGAATATTATGCAGCCATCAAAAACAATGAGTTTGTGTTCTTTATAGGGACACGGATGAACCTGGAAACCATCATTCTCAGCAAACTGACACAAGAACAGAAAATCAAATGCTGCATGTTCTCACTCATAGGTGGGTGTTGAACAACGAGAACACATGGACACAGGGAGGGAAGCATCACACACTGGGGTCTGTCAGGGTGAAATAGGGGAGGGACATTGAGGGGTGGGGAGTTGGGGGAGAGCACATTGGGAGAAATGCCAAATATAAGTGATGGGGAGGAGGGCAGCAAATCACACTGCCATGTGTGTACCTATGCAACAATCTTACATGTTCTTTACATGTACCCCAAAACCTAAAATGCAATAAAAAAAAAAAGAAAAAGAAAGCAGTTCTACTGAACAAAGAAGAGAGGAGCACAACGTAGGTGCTTCAACACCACAGAAAGAAAATTGAGGCTTGGCATAAGGAGGAAGAAGGGATGTGGTGGTATTTGAGTTAGTGGAAGAGGAGGAGTTTCAGGGCTGTCGGACTTGAGTTTTCATCCTGCTTTCCACTATAGCTTCTGCTAACTAGAGCTTTAGTTTCTTTACTACAGGCTGATAACAGTGCCAGGGCGAAGGGAAGACTAAATATGATGCCAATGCCATTACAAATGCCTGACATACAGCACGCTTTCAAAAATATGTCAGTTCTTTTGTTGGAATAAAAGATTTTCTTCATTTCTAATCCACTGTTTTAAAAATATGATGATTACTATTCTTGTTACTCCAATGCATGATTCCTTAACTTTATTTAAGCTCCCTGTCTATTTCAATAGAACTTTGACAATTAAAAAAAAAAAGGACATGAAAAGTTCATTGGTAGGAATTTTCTTGTCAGCTCTCCCGATTTCATCATGAGCAAATAAAAATAGTTAACATACCCAGAGAACACTAAAAAGAAAAAGAAAAAAAAAAAAAAAGAATAGTTAACATTCCCTGAGCACTTACTTTGAGCCAGTCCCCTTCTGGCTGAATTTGGAATCATAACAACACTGTTAGGAACATGCCGTTGCCATTATTGTCCCCATTTTACTGATGAGGAAACTGCAGCATTGAGGCCATGTTAAGTGAAATAAGCCAGGCACAGAAAGACAAACTTCACATGTTCTCACGTATTGGTGGGAGCTAAAAATTAAAACGATCGAACCTCATAGAGAAAGAAGGTAGAATGATAAATACCACAGGTTGGAAGGGTAGTGTTGGCAGTGGGAAGTGGTGACAGTTAATGGGTACAGAAATATTAGATAGAATGAATAAGATCAAGCTTTTGACAGCCCAGCAGGGTGATGACAGTCATAATAATTTATTGAACATTTATAATTAAATGAGTATAATTGGAATGTTTATAACACAAAGAAGTGATAAATGTTTGAGGTGATGGATACCCCATTTATCCTGATATGATTATTATGCATTGTATGCCTGTATCTCATGTACCCCATATATCTACACCTACAATATACCCACAAAATTAAAAATTTTTAAAAGGAGAGGAATATGTACCAATTTTGACACAAAATTCACTTATAAGGAGCCATCAGCAACATGCAGACCCTCCGTTTTAAATGTACATGGAATTTACTCTCCTATGGTAGAATCTTCTCACCTTTCAGGTCAGATAAACAGTTTGTATTAGGCAAGGCCCAGAACACCCAACAGATAGAAAAAGCTGCAAATTCCTTCTGGCCTTCTGGGAAGATGCTTTTACATCTAGAAGCAGATGATTTCATTATTTCTGCTTTACTGTGAACCTCAAAACTACTGACAGTTAAATAATTCAGCTCTCTGGGAAAATCTAGCTCCCAGTTTTAAGTCTCTAACCCTTATGCCAATTTGCTAAGCAGTAGAGAGAGACATAACATGGCTCTTTAGGTTGTTCTAAATTTACCAGCTTCGAAAGATTTAATGCAGAAGTGCATGGTCAGTTCCACATATTCTGGCTCGTAACCAGCTTAGTGAGACAGGCTTAAAGAGGAGGATACTAAAAAAGGCATTTGGCTGAGCTATAATGGGCATCCAGCTTAAGGGACAGAATCTGTAGTTAGCTAACTTTGGAAATTCTGTGTTCCTTTTGGATAAAGCTTTAATCATTCTCTTCTTCCTCTAGATTCTTCTTAATGGCAGAGGTTCAATAGGTCAAATAAACTAAAGTTCTGTAAACTCTCCATATTTGTCTTATAAGCCTGGTGTGTTGATTCTGGGTAGTACTCATCCCCTCTACTAACCTGTGTTACACGCTGAATAGTTGTTGCATATCCAGACCTTGACCATACTTGATCAGATGCCATACAACACAGATTTTTCTGAAGCCAATCATAAATTGGGGGTGAAGCATTTGAAAAAGATGCCTATGCAGGACTGCTTCTCCCACTCTCCAGATATACTTTGGCTTATGATTGTTGGTTCTTACAGTGCTGGGAAGCATCCAAACCAGGGTGGGAGGGAGGGATCATGAATATGGAGAAGAGATATTGACTTATATGACAGTTGCCTAAGTTAGTGTGTTGAATGCTGGCTTGAGACATTGCATGTCTGTTCTTAAGATGCCAACAAGCATCATGAAGTCAACAATTTTTAATATCTTGCAAGTAAGCTTGTTCTTTCATTACACTACTCTGAAGCCTCAAGAAAGACACAGTTACTATGCTGGGGGCAGCCTGCTACTTCCGGCAAGGTTCTTGGAAGCCAACAACCTATAAAATCGTTATTATGGCCTCATATGTTACAATGTTCTTAATTTGTTTTGAGTGCAAATTGTAGTCTTCTGAAACAGATTAAAACACTCAGAGGGTCACAACTATATTTTATACTCCTTTTAATATTTTTCTCAAAATATCAGGCACAAACCTAGGCACATCTGTGTTCACTACACTTACTCAGTTGAATTGGTTCAAACTGACATGGATCTTTGTCAAACTGTGTAAGCTAAAATATAATTTGATTTGTACCTGAGCATAAACACAATGAATATTCAGCCTGATGAATGGCTGTTACTGCTGTTTACAGTTGGCATCTGTTACGACTGGTCTGTGCTAGGACAAGTGTAAAACATTTTAAATATGTCTGTGATCATTAGTATTTGCTTCCAATTTATTATGACAATTGGTGCCACTATTATAGATAACATTTCAGTCTTTTCACATTCAATTTCCAGAGATAACTAAGGATCACAGAATCTCAGAATTAGGAAGAATGCTCAGATTCATCTATTTCCCCTCGCTGCTGAGTACAGAAATATCCTCTTCAGGGTCCTTCACAAATTGGTCAGTCAGAATCCAAGCAAAATAAGCTGAGAGCTTACTGCATCTGAATCAGATTTTCCTCTTATTTTATGTTGTTTGCAATTGTAAAAAGGAAGTCATTAGAAGTTTACGCTGAGCTCCAAGAAAATATGAACATTAGACTTATGATGATGTATATCCGGGGAGGAAATTGTGTGTTCTCTCCAGTCTTGTTACATTGGTCCATAGATCAAAGATCAAAGGGAAGATTCACACAGAATCCGGCTATTGTTTATCTCCCATTGTTAACACCTTGTTCCAAACCAACATCATCTCATCTGGATTACTCCAATTGCTTCCTGCCTGGTCTCTGCTACATCCATTACCCTCTTCAGTTTATTCAACATGAAAACCAGAGTGATCCTGTTAAAACATCAGATCAGGCCGGGCACGGTGGCTCAAGCCTGTAATCCCAGCACTTTGGGAGTCCGAGGTGGGTGGATCACGAGGTCAAGAAATCGAGACCATCCTGGTCAACATGGTGAAACCCCGTCTCTACTAAAAATACAAAAATTAGCTGGGCATGGTGGCGCGTGCCTGTAATCCCAGCTACTCAGGAGGCTGAGGCAGGAGAATTGCCTGAACCCAGGAGGCGGAGGTTGCAGTGAGCCAAGATCGTGCCATTGCACTCCAGCCTGGGCAACAAGAGCGAAACTCCGTCTCAAAAAAAAAAAAAAAAAAAAAAAAAAAAAAAAAAAAAAAAAAAAACATCAGATCAGTTCACTCCTTTATTCAAAACCCTCAGTGACATTCTATCTCTTTAAGAATTAAAGCCAATGTCCATATTAGAACCTGCAAGATCCTGCAAGATGTGGCTTCCCCATTTCTCCTTTGACTGTCTCTTATTCCTAATACCCTGGCTACTCCTTGAATATACCAGGTGTGCGCTCATGTCTCAGAACCTCTGCTCTTGCTGTGTCCTCTGCCTGGAGAATGCTGTCACCCAAATATTCCTTCACCTCGTTCTACTGTTTACTCAAATGACGCCTTCTCAGCAGGGCCTAAGCTAGCCTCCCTATCTAAAAATTGCAGCCTCATTTATATTCTCTATAATCCTTTCTGTTTTATTTTCCTTATTTGCCCTTATCATGATCTTTATTTTCCCCAATTAGATTTTAACTTCTGTAGGGGCAAGAATTTGTGTCTGTTTTGTCCAGTAGCATAATGTCAATGCCTGGAATAGCGTTCATTACATATTAATCACTTAATAATCAGCTATAGAAGAAAGAAAACCGGAGGGCAAGCTCCACTGCAATGCTATACGTAGAAGCTGCATACCTAGAAGCTCTGCTTCTTGCTTTACTTGTACAATTTAAAACTCTTTAGTCCGCTAGGAAGATCAGAGTATCCTTGGAAAACATGTATGGCTACTTACTGGAATTTTTCCTAGCTTTTAAAACCTACATATACAGCAGTAAGAAAAGGAGGCAGTTATCAGGGATTGCCTTTTTAATTTTGATTTTAGATCTTACTTTAATACTGTTTTCATTAGTATGTTTTAGGGTTGTATTCATTCATTCAACAAATATCTATGGAGAACCTGTTATCTTTACAAGGTCCTTGCATTAGCTTTAAGGATATCTGAAGCTGTATTAAACATATTCTGTAAAATACATAAAGAAAAAGTGCACCATCAGGCAGTGGTTCTCACCGCTTCGTAATAGAATTGCCCAAGAAACTCAAAACCAAACCAATGCCTGGGGCCTGGTTTCAGAAAATCCAAAGAACAGAGGAATTCTGAAGTACTTCCCAGGTAATTGCAACATTCACTCCAGGTTTTACTCCTGCTATAATATTAAAAGGGTGGACACTGAAGGAGCAACAGATGTAAGTGCTAGAGGAGTATGAGAAAGAGTACTGCTGTCTAGTCAGAGCTATGTTCCTCAAACTGTGTTCCAAAGGACAGTAGTCATCTGCGAAAGGGTAATAACTGTTTTCGGTGAGAAAATAGCCTCGAGTTCAAATAAATTTGGGAAATCATTCATTCTCTATTTCCTTTCATGGAGACTCAGTATTCTAGGGAATCTCCCTGCACTCCAGTGAGTTGAGGGAGATAAGGCAGACATTTTAGGGAGAATCATTGGTGGGTTCAACGCTGTTAAACAGACCTGCAGAGACTCTGGAGTTATAATCATACTTGGGTTTCATGTCACCACATGATTCTCTATATACCCATTTATCTTAGTCATGTAGAATTGCAACCAAAGCCAGTTCTCAGCCATGAAAACAAACCAGCCACAGTAGTAGACTAATGGCTATATACGTGTATCCATAATTTTTCTACTTATTTTATGTTAAATCTTCTAAGCTGAGCCGGTATTAATTTCAAAACATAAAAAATAGGGAAATTTAAGCCAACAACTTGTGGTGTTTTAATGGAAACAAAATAAATAGAAATCAGTTTTCCTTTACACCCCCAATTCCAAGAAACATGCTCCTTCTCCAAATATTTCTTTGAGATTTAAATTGGCATAACCCTTCTGAGTTGAATGTTTCCAAAATTTTAAGAGTAAAGCTAATTAATGCTGATAAAAAATACTTTGGAACCACAAACTGAGAGAGAAACAAATAATCCTGAAAACACAAGCTGGTGACCTTTCCCTGCTCATTTTTCTTGATGGGAAGATGTAGCATTTCTTCTTATTTACTGCCTTTTTTTTTTTTTTTTTTTTTTTTGCCGATCTGTTTTTTGTTTTGTTTTGCTTCAAAGCAAAAAGAGTTTTGCTGACCGGTGGAAAGCTTGTTGAAGTCAATTATTCCTTGAAGACTTTTTGTACAATTTATTTAATGAAAATTTTCTCAGAAAAGAGATTAGTGCTTTTACTGTATAATTTGTCCCTTATTGATTACCCCCAAGCCTTTCTCATTTTGTTTATGATCATTTTTATATTAATGGCTTTTATGATATAGGAAATAACAGACAACTCCCTCTCAGGTATATCACAGATATCTCACTCTGTTTTAATTTCTGGAACAGTATGATGAGAAAGTGTTTGCTATAAAGCTATGTCACTGAAGACTAAAAGCCAAACAATATAGGAATTAGTTTGTTTACCTTTATCTGAATAGATTATTATATCTGGGTTCTGAGTACATGTAATGAATACATAGTCCAGTAAAGGACTTTTCAGTGGTACAAATGCTATTTGACCTGTAGACCTTCAACACAATTTTCTAGATATTTTAGAAAAATTTACAAATATTTGCCAAGAGTTTTGGCATGTTCAAAGAAAAAAATAGGTATGATCAATTTTCGCAGTTAAATGAAGTAGGAGGTAAACGATCCCAGCTACACTAAGCAAACCACAAAGACACATTCCTATATTATTGGAAACATCCAAAACGAAATCTTTCATTACTAAAATTCCAACCCTGTGTACAGGCTCAAAGATGCAAACTTTTTTCTCAGTAATTATGCATAAGATCCTAAAACATCACTTATAAATTTACAATTGTAATAAGGCCATTAAACAAAGGAATGTAAATTAATTCATTTATCAGTGGTAAGAATGATCAACCTTGGAATGATGGATGGGTTACTTACGGAATCAAAGTCACAGGGGCACATCTCCCCTGGCATCCTAGCATTTCTTGTCCTTCCGCATTGCTTCCCACTGAAGACAATGTTATTCATCTCTCCTGAACATATAATTGTTCCAGGAGTATGGGAGTTGAGAAAGTGTGTTCAGTGTGGCACTCTGTATATCCCTACTGCAGATAATTTTATTTCTAAATTTTTATTTCCGTCATCCTTTCTTTAATTGCATTTAATTTTTTTTCCTAAGGGTCAACATTTTCTATGGTTAAAGTTAAATTTTTTCTTTTAAATCCTCCTTTTTGAAGCACTCTGCTACAAAGATCCTTTGCTCACTCATCCTTATATTTCTATAAAGAGACTAAAATGAAGAGAATAAAATTAGAGTTTTAGTATTCGGAATGCTTTTAATTGGGGACAAGAAGGAAGAAACCTATGTTCTTCCATGCATTTTTTTAACTCCGAAAAAACTTCAGTGGTAGTTGGAAAAGGACTTGAGCCATTAAAAAAAAAAAAAAAAGAAAGAAAGAAAAGAAACTATTTCATTCGAATTAATTTATCTAGCTTTTATGTATTATCCTTTAAATTTGCTTATTACCTTGTATACATTAAAAGATCATAGAATGTTTTCTTTGTATTGCTACAGATGATAGAGTTTAGATTTTTTAAACTGTAATTCATTTTTTCAGTCCTATTGGACTAAATTTAAAAGGAAACATTTCTGAAGGTGTTATTGAGTATTCTTTAAGCTGTACTAAGGCAAGGGAAGAACAGAGGGATGGAGTTTCAGGTAACTTGCCTTTGAAAAGCGAGAGAGAGAAACATTTTCTGTGAGTTCCTGGAGTTCCCTGGTTAAGAAAAAAAAATTCCATCTGATGCATACTCTAGATAGAGAACCACTACCAACCTTCCAAATACTTCAATTTTAGAATGGTCTTTACATACTTTTTTGGTTTGTTTATAGGGATTCTTTTTTTCTCCATTATATCACTCTCTAAGAATTTTAATGAAAATAAAATTATCTTGACCAGATCTATTTATACTCCAGAAGTCACAAGGAAAGATTCTCTATACTGTTCAGATATCTAATGTGTACCTTTCATGTGTCAAGAGATCTACGGGGGACTGAGATGCAGACTTCCTAGGACAGCTGCCATCTTTTACCTTCACAGAGTTTATAGTATTGATTTTGCGTGTCTTTCCTTTTGTGACACAAAGAAAATTGTATAAAACGTTTTTAAAAAATTTAAAGAGATTATTCGGTCTCAGCATTATACCAAGATAAACAACTAATTACACACTTTAAATGTGAGTGTGTGCTTTTTATTCTATTAGGAAATGAAAAGATTAGAAATTCTCCCTTTTCTATAATTACAGAATTAAGATTTCTCATTATAAAATTACATTTTTAGAATGTTTAGAATTACTTAATAGCTAAGATCTTGAATCATCTCCTAACAAATTGTTTTCTTTTTCTTTCCCTGAGAATATATAACTCCAATTCTCCATCTCCTCACCCCTTACCTGCCCACCCCCAGCTCCCATACACACTATCCACTCCACCCAAGTGGCATTTTAATTCATGGACAAACTAAACCACCTACACATTTAAAATATATGTATGACATGTCCATAATTTTTAAATCACCGATTCCAACTCACAGAGTCTGTTATAAGGAAATAATCACAGAAGTGGTCAAAATACATATACAAGAATATTCATTCCAGTGAAAGCAATAAAATGTTAAAAGCAATCTAAATGTTCAGCAATAAGATAGTGGTAAAATAAACAAAGCATGGTATATTCTTGTGCTGGTTTGTAATGCAAGAATTAAAATCAAAGAACATTTAACAACATGAAAATATATGCCAATATTTACAAACAATATTGCAAAAAGTCAATAATCATACTCATGTATATGTTTATATATTTCATTGATTAAAAATGGAAAAAGTACATAAAAGTATCACATTTATCTTCAAGTAGTAGGATTATGGATGATTTTAATTTCTTTATAAATATAATCAATTATATTTTTTAAAATTCTATGACAGATAATTATTAGCTTTATGTTTAGAAAAATTTTTTCTTAAACTATAATACATATTACCTCAAATGTAATATACTGAATTTTACTGAAAAAAAGATCTTGAGTTGTATTTATTGCAATCACTGGCAAAGTAAAGAAGGTATGCCATATTATCACAGCCTCAGAGAAGTTTCAAAATCACTAATGATTTATATAACTTATTTTCATTTGTTTTATCAAAACAAAAGAATTATGTTTCTAGAGCATTATGATCTACAATCTGAGAAATGGAATACCATCAGTGAAGCCTGTGGTTCTAAGACAGTTTCATGTTTATTTACCTCATCAATTTATAAAAGCCTCAGCCATGACATTTCTCACATCAGATTTATTATGATTCCTAAGTCTATTGTTGCTAACACCCAATAATTTGAGTAGCCCTGACACACAGAGCCTTTGAGGTATAGACTCCCAGAATTTTGTTGTTTGAAGAGTTCTCAGGGCTCTGAGAAATTAAAATTTAGAATATAAATAAACCGGTGAAAAATATGGTCAGTGATATTTTGAGAAGAGAAGATGAGTAGTTCATTTGTTTGATGCATGAGAGGTAGTAAAGTAGCAGAGTTCTTTGCCAGCTTGGTTACGTGTGAAAATCATCTGCAGCATTACGTACACTGTCATGTACATGAGAACGTCTTGTGTTGTCACTCTCTGACTTCTGATATCTCAAGATCATCAACTTATCTTGTGATCAATTTGTATCATCCACTCTTAGAAAGTTAAGCTACATCCTGGACAAATAATTGAAAATCAAACATGAGAAAAATGTGAGAGACCTGAGAATGTGCAGTCTAGAAATGAGAAGGATTAGGAGACAGGGACGTAAAAATGAACTTCGAATACCTAAAGAACAGTTATATGGAAGAGAGATTAAAAGTATATTTTTCCATGGCTTCAGAAGATAAAAATTAGAAAATAAAGACGTTTTTGGAAGGTATAATGTCAGTACAATATAAATGAATATGGGATGGTCCAGTTAAATCCAGGAGGAATTCAGACTTATTTGCATGTGTGTGATGTATGTGGGTCCATAAGGGTCTCCAACTGATTTCTAAGTAAGCTTTAAAATTTCAGACTGAAGAAGAATAGGCAAGGGAACCTAAAGAGCCTAAAGAGAACTCTGAAAAATTCATTGGAAAAAACATCATGGTATAGATAGCATTTCCAGGGTCCCTCAGAAGGAAACTGGGGGAAGTGGGAGGCGGGAGGATTATGAAAAGCTCCACAGATAGAGTGGGGTTCAGGATATGGCTGCACAGGAAACTACAAAGTGATAAAGGGGGTCCTAAAATTGGTGAAGTCATTCTTCCACTTTCTGTGCAGAACCTTCTTCAACTTGGGCATTCTGATTTGGACATCAACCAGAAGCACCTCTTTTAGTCCTGGAATTGGTATAATAAAAATGGGCAAGGCCACAGGTATTATTTAGACAGAACAACGCCTCTCAAACTTATATGAGACTACAACCGACCTTAGCATCTTATTAAAATGCTAATCCAGAGCCGGGCGTGGTGGCTCAGGCCTGTAATCTCAGCACTTTGGGAGGCCGAGGCGGGTGGATCACGAGGTCAAGAGATCAAGACCACCCTGGTCAACATGGTGAAACCCTGTCTCTACTAAAAATACAAAAAATTAGCTGGGCATCGTGGCGCGTGCCTGTAATCCCAGCTACTCAGGAGGCTGAGGCAGGAGAATTGCCTGAACCCAGGAGGCGGAGGTTGCGGTGAGCCGAGATCGCGCCATTGCACTCCAGCCTGGGTAACAAAAGCGAAACTCCATATCAAAAAAAAAAAAAAAAAAAAAAAAGAAAAGAAAAGAAAAAAAAAAAATGCTAATCCAGATCATGCAGGTTTGTTACATAGGTATATACACATGTCATGGTGGTGGTTTGCTGCATCCATTGCCCCGTTATTTACATTAGGTATTTCTCCTAATGCTATCCCTCCCCAATCACCCCACCCCCTGCTATTCCTCCCCTAGCCCCCAAACCCCCAGGCCCCGGTATTTGATGTTCCCTTCTCTGTGTCCAAGTGTTCTCATTGTTCAACACCCACTTATGAGTGAGAACATGCACAATCTGCACATGTACTCCAGAATTTAAAGTATAATAAAAAATATAAATGTTTGAGATGATGGACATGCTAATTACTCTTATCTGATCACTATACATTGTACATATCAAAATATGTACACCATGAATATGCAAAAATTATTTGTTAACAAAAAATAAAATGTTGAAAAAAAATGCTGATCTAATTCAGTGGGTCTGAGGTGAGACCCAAGATTCCACATTTCAAGTGAGCTGTCACATAATTTTGATAGTGCTAGTCCAGCAACCAATGGGTAGAATTTTAGTAGAGATTATTGAGATGAGAAGAAACTGACAAGGAAAACGCTAAGTGGGAGAGGAAGAACTGGGTAGTTGCTGAACAGGGCCTGAAACTCACATGGTAGTTTATGAATACTCTGGAAATACCCTCCACGCACAATCCAGACATACCCAGAAACACTGGGAGTACTCCAGCTATCCTAGGTATTTCAAGAACATACATATAGGAAAGGAAAATAAATTTGGGTTATTGATATAAATATGACTCCATCTGTATATCCAGGATGGGAAAGAAGAATCGAGGTTGACTAACAAAGAAACGTGTTGCTTTGGAAGATAATAAATTGCTCTGAATGGAAGTATTCAAGATGAACAGAAGCAACCCCCATCACAGGAATGTTAGAGGGCTCATTGAAGTGATGGTCAAGGGCCTTTCTTATTGACCGCTTTTCTGATTCTACAATGGAATCTCTAAAGTGAAAAAGAATACATTTTTTTTTTTTTTAAGAGAGATCATGAGGAACTAAAAATAAATAAATAAATTCTAAAGTCTGCTAAGTTAATCAGAGAGTGCTACTACTAGTTGAACTGGATTGCAAACTGGTAGAGACCTCTAAACTCCATGTGCATCCCATGACCTCAGATTCAACTCCATCAAGTTTTGGCAGATTAAGGCCATTTGACGTAAGGCAAGATGATAAATAGACGGATTTTTTAAAATTAATTATAATTTCTAGGTGAAAGGAAGGAAGGAAAGAAGGAAAGAGACTTACACTATGATAGACAAGATGAGAAGAGTTAATGTCTTAGAATGGCAGCATATCAATAATAAATTTGAATATTCTTCTCCTCAGAATTGAAGCCAAAAATATTCTCTTTAAAACTCTGGCTCAGAAATGGAAGGCTTCAAAATTTTAATTTCAGTCTCATTTTTAGCTGCTAAGTCTTCCAGATCAGATTCACCAATGAAAAAGAAAAGTAATAACCCTGTTCAATTACAAATGTGGCTTCTGCCTTCATAGATCAAAGCTCAACTATTTCACAAATACTAAAAATAAAAAAAAAAAAGTAAGCGGATTTGCTCTTTGGCTGAGAACAGTTCCAAGAATCAGCTTTAAATTAGCAAACGTTTGCCAATCCCTACCAAGTGAGAAACACTTGCTAGGGACTGGGAATGCACAGATAAGACCTGGCTTATAGTCTGATAGAGGTTACAGACAGCCAATTAAAAAACCATATAACATGTTAACCACTTAAAATAGGGCTATAAAAATATATTGTATGTATATAAAATGGATTTGTAAATGTTTGCTAATTAAATTAGTTAATTAAAGGATAATTTAATTAGTAAACATTTGCTGATTTACATACATATTTTAGTAGTCCTATTTTAAATGGCTAGCATGTTATTAGATTTTTTTAATTGGCTGACTGTAACCTCTATCAGGCAGATGAGATGAGATAAGAGAGAAATTTATTCCTCCTTCCTCCCCCCACGGGTGGGGATCTGAAAGAGATGTTACAGAGCAGGTGACGTTAGAGCTGGGCCTCAAAGAAGGAATATGCTGACATCTTTGAAGCATTTGCTATCATACCTATGGCCTTTATTGACCTCAGAAGTTTTATTGGCAACTTTGGGCTGGGAATAATTTGAGGACTGCTGCCTCCCCATCCTGCTCAGGTGTGAGATTTTAGAATCCAAGTACTAAACCCAGTTCTGTCACTCTCTATGGGAAGTTCTTTGATTTTGCTTGTTCAATTTTCCTATAATGTGGGAAATTTGAGATAAATTGCTCCATTCCAAACTTATTTGACCATAAATTCTTAACATTTTGAAAAAAGAAATGGAATATTTGTTAGACCTTTGCTTTCTTTTGTCGTATCTTCAATCAGGAAACCATCTCCTGCTGGGCGAATTTTCAGCTGGAGCAGAAGAATGGATTTTAGCAATGGAGTTTAATCAGTTCTCAAGCCAACAAAGTGACAGCTTCTCCTTGACTTTTGGGGAGAGGTAGCTGAGATGGGTTGGGAGGACAAAAAAATACCTATTGTGAAACCTATTGATTGTTTCAGATGGGCATATCCTGCAGTCATTTGTGCTCAATGGGTGAGAAGAGCTTGCTGGAACTTTTTTTTTTTTTCCTGTTGTGGCTCTGTTCTATGGGATCTTTTATTCAGATCCCCCATAACACAGGTTCACTCCCGTTGGCACCCACTTCCTGCTAACACTCCTTTTTGTCCACCTCATTCTCATCCTCCTCATTGAGAGGGACGTGAAAATACATTCTGGCTTTGAATTCACAAAAAGAATTCGTGATTCAGTTTAACAAGATCAATTACACACACACACAAACACACCACACACACACACACACACACACACACACACACACACATCCCTGGAAAATATTTCAAGGTTTCAATAGACTTTTTAAAAAGCCCACATTCTTCTTCCTTTTATAAGCACTCCTTACAGTAATTGGAGAGTTTGCCAAAAAGGCTTCCAGGGCCCATATTTCATCTACCCCAGTGGCTGTAATACACTAGAAAAAAATCTGCATCCTTCCCTGCTGAGAATCATTTGCTTGGAGTGTGCTCTGCATAAAAACTATACGGTAGGAAAAATGCCACCCTGTCTAAGCTAGCCAGCATGCCACCAACCTGCTGCCCAGGCTCCTTGCCTGGCAAGCTGCTGATCAAGTCCACATTATTTAGCTTTTACATTCTGAAACCTAATGTGCTGTGTCCTCCCTGGCTTTATCATTCACTAAGAACATTAGTCTGTAAGAATCACTCTTATTTTATTTATGAGGTCTATTTGGTTTCAGAATTGTCCCAAGATATATTCTTAAGCTCAAATGTCTGAATTGCCATATACCCAGCTTGGAGCCCCCACATCAATGCAGTGAGCTCTGGATTCATTTTTGAGGCAAGTTAGATGAGCTGAGATGTCTATTTCCCTACCAAAGTATATCACGGCAGCCCACAAAAGAGACCTGGGCTCGAGTTCAGGAAGCTAAGGTTCTAGGTCTATGTATATACCTGTATGAACCCCAAGTCATAAGCCTCCATCTGTAAAGTTGGAGAATTAACTCCCAGCATCATCTGACTCTAACATACTACTTATATATTTTTAGTCAGGTAAACTAAGGGAATGTGATTCTATATGACTTGAAAATTTCAAACGTCTCCTCCCCTAAACCTTGCATTCTCTTCAAGCAATCCATTGCTGATTTAAAATCCATTAAAATCCATTGCTTTTGTTTTCACCCACCCACAAAATGATATGTGCACTTTTCCCTGCCTGCATCTAAATTGTTAATTTTCATAAAAAATTTCTTTCCTCAAAAATTTTTATAGAGAAATATATTTCCTCAAATAAATTATTTGAAGAAAGAATATTTTTTCTTGTATAATATTTTTTTCTGTCCAAAATTTTTACCTTTATGTAGCAGATTGGGTAAAGGTTACTGTGTGAAATTAATTGTTACCGTTTGTAAAACTAAGTTTCTGTTTAGTTCAGTGATGCAGTAATGCATACCAGTGAAAGCATAGGCTCTGAAGCCTGACAAGAACCATTTGGAATTCAAGCTCTGCCGCTGTGATCTTAGAGAAAATATGGAGTCCCTCACTTTCCTCATAGTATATTGGGAATAACAGCTTCCTCTCTGCAGGGCTATTTTAGAGTAGAGATAATCTAGATAACTTGTGAAGCATAATGCCTGCCACAAAGTAGATATTCTTTTTGAAGAGAAAATTGTGTCTTTTATTTTGTTTAGGGGGGTAGCAGGGTTAAATTAGGTTTTAGGCAAGATCTTAGGCAAAATGCCAAAAAAAAAAAGTGACACACATACACACACACACACACACACACACCCACACACACACACCCTCCAGCCTCAGCCATAAGAACTGTAGCTCTCAGAACCAGAAGGGACTTCAAGAGATCTGGAAA
The DNA here is from genome assembly GCF_048565385.1 of Saimiri boliviensis. Lineage (NCBI taxonomy): Eukaryota > Metazoa > Chordata > Mammalia > Primates > Cebidae > Saimiri > Saimiri boliviensis. The sequence continues at coordinate 80,880,029 of NC_133456.1, forward strand.
GATTGACAAGATGCTTGGTACTGTGCTCCAGTGCCACTAATGGAAATGACATGATGCAAGTGCTTTGGGGTCAATAAGGGAGATGGGTACATATCTTCTGTCCCAAATATTTATCATGTGACGAGAAGCCAAATATTGCCAGGTGTATATGAAGACAGTTGCAGCCAGCCAGGATTGAGAACTCAGATCTTTACCGTTGTTGGTGAGTAGCCCACTGAGGAAAAGGCCTCTTTTCCATTTCTTTATAAATGCAAGCCAAGTACTAAATTTTACTGTTGTCAAATGGCATGGGCACAAATAAATACACACAGCATGGCTTCTCTGTGCCAACTGGCATGTAGATGTAATCATTTCCACAGCATGCCCTCCTTCAGCCCAAGGGTATCAAGCAAAATGTGTAACCAAGAGACAGGAAGGCTATGGAGCAGTCCAAAGGGAAAGAAAGAGACATGCTGGAATGGAGTCATGGAGCAGTGCTCCTTTCCACCTCCCCCGGAGACATTCTTCAGAGTTATCACCTAACCGGTGAGACAGTAGGTAAGTCATTGGTAGAATGCCCTGGGCAGAAACCACTAAACTAGGAGTCCAATCCTTGGGTCAGATGTTTCTAATCTTCACACTACCCTAAGACACCCAAGACATACAACAGTCTCTCATGCAAACAGTGACTAGGAAAAGGAGGGAGCAGGGACCACCAATCAGTGGGAGTCAATGTGGATTTCAGCGGAGGTCTCCACGTAATTCAGATTTACCACAGTCTTGGTTCCAACCTTTACTAACTAGGAAAACTTAGGCAAATCACTTAACTGCTCTGAAGCTTAGTTTACATAATTATAAACTAGACAAAGTATTCTCGTATTGTTTTGAACATCAAATATGATCATAGAAAAGCATAGACGCACATCATAAACTGTAAAACACCTTATACCCACAAATACACAGAGGTGTCACTTTTCTCCATCAGGTGAGGACCCAAATGCACAAACACTTACAGACACACACAAGCACACACAGTGTGGCTAAACAAATCAAGGTTTTTTTGTTTTCTTAGGGTGGCCTTTCTGGCCAACCAAGGAGAATAAGTCAGTAGCATCTTCTCGCCCAGACCCAGGGATCACCATTCTTTCTGCAATATGACATTTGCAGCAAACACTTAATACATTAGAAATGCAACCAATTTCTATTTCAAACCTGACATATCTCCCTTCCTTACCCCTCTGTTTACCTTTGAATAATCAAAGTGTCACTCATTATTCAATTCAATCAAATAAACCTTAACCATGTAACAGCTCTAAGCCAGGTCCGCTGGTAGAAGCTCTGGGAGATAAAGATAGAAATAACATAGTATTCGTCCTCAGTTTGTTCATGTTCTAGTGAACAGGGAAGACAAGAAAACAGCTAGTAACAAGTCAAAAGTAAAGTAAGTACCACATGGAATACAAGAGCACAGAGGGAGGTATCCTTTTTCTGATCAGACAAAAGAAAATAAACAATTTAAACAAGCCAAATACGCTTTTTGTGAACAGCTCTGGATTGAATTCTGAACAGGGGATTAAAATGTTTGCTAACATTACCTGTTCTGGTACTTGGTAGCTGAGTACCAGTGTAAAGTGCTGCTAATACTGATTTGGATGTGCTGCCGCAAGGTCAACTGAATTTCTTCACAATTCCTCTAAATATTATGCTCTAAAAATTGTTATTGTTCATTTGTTTTGTACATAGTGCCTGGTGTTTACTTTGTTTAGTATTCTGGTTTTTTGTTTTTTGTTTGTTTGTTTGTTTTTTCCAGATGTATTAGTGGTTTGTAGAAAGAGCAAGGCTGTACTAATGAAAGAAGCCAGAGTTCCATTAGGTTCTTTCATACGTTTGCCTAGGGCAGAATGCTGTCTTCCTTAGGTGTAAAGAACATAAATTAGTCACTCTAGCGCAGATTCAGCAGAAGGAGGGGAGGCTGTAAGAAAGTAGCCAGAGACCAGGGCAGTCCAATAACTTCACCAATTTCACCTCTCTGTCTGCTATCATTACGTGTTGGAGTTTTTCATGGTGCATCAGATCTGAGCCCTTCCTTGACAGCCCCTTACAGGAGCTTCAGAAGCAATCCTGACTAGTTCCCCAAACTGCATGGTTGAAAAAGTAATTAGTTTATGGAGCCTCCAAAAACATGCTTGAGTTTATAATAAATTTTAAGACTAGGTTATCACAGGATTAGGCAGAAGGTTAATTAAATGTGAAAACACACGATTTCTTGAACTAGATTGAGATGGTATTATGAGGATCAGCGGTTTAAGTTCCCTTTTTCCATATTTTCTCTAGAGTTATAATAGCAAAAATTAGTGATATGTGCTAAGACTTTCCACAGAAATATATATAGGGCATACAACCCAGTAGCAAACGCGAACAATCTCTTAGTTAGAAAAATCCCACATAAAACTAAATAAAAAATGAATACAATTCCTATTAAAATAAGGCTGGTATATGCAGAAAGGCAGTTCGGTCTGTTTCTATTTAAATGAAAGTGGAAAAACATAATTTAGATGAATATCTAACTATTAATTTCAATTGTCATACATGTACCCATATTTTGTGAATATATTTTGAAAATCTTTCCAATATGAGCCAATACTACAGATAAATTAGACAAGAAGAAGATGAGGTGGAAGGAGAAGGGGGAAAGTGATTCACTTAGTTAGATGTTCATTTATATTTTTTCTCATGTGAATAATACAAACAAGTAATAAACTGACTTCAATGCTGCAAACTTTATTCTTCTCTTTAAACTTAAAAAATCATTTCTCATTATTATTATAAAATAATTATATAGCATGTTTCCTGTTAAAGGAGTATATTAAGAAAAAAATAGCTTCCCAGCAAGAAGAAAGTTGCTTTTAAACATTTCCATTTACTATATACTATATGTGTAGGCATTGATTAGAAAAGTAATTTATTTTTTGATTAGGTAGCATAATCACACAGTTTAATAACCAAAAGGTGTAAGAGACCATATATTTTTAAAGTCTCTATCAACTGTTTGTCATCTAACAGTAACCTTCCATAGAGAAACCATTTTGTCATGTTTTAATATATTCTTCCAGAGACACTTTATGAAAATATTAATAAGAAGTAAATAGGCTACAGACTATTGTCATGGTCCTGTACCTTTGCTCTGTCTACTTAACAGGATAGCTTGGGAAATACTCCACATAACACATTAAAAGCTTTGTTATGTTTCAAATACATAGGATTGCATTTTATAGAAGTGCCATCATTTATTTAGTTAGTTGCTACTTAGGTTGTGTCTAATCTTTTGCTTTTACAGATGATTCTATAATGTATTACTTCACATAATCATCTTTCACATGTCCCAGGATATCTGAGATAAATTCCTGGAAGTAGAATCGCTGGATCAAACTATGTCGATCTGTAATTGTGACAGCGATTGCCAAATTGTCCTTGATCAATATTGTATCAATTCTCACACTTGTATTAACAGTACCTCTTCCCCTTGCAGTCAAGTCAGTAGAGGGTGTTATAAAACTTTCTCATCTTTGAAAATTGGAGGATTTAAAATGGTATATTAATGTTTAATTTTTAGTTTGCTTTTTCTTATTAAGATTGAGATTGAACATATTTCCACATGTTTAAGAGCCACTTGAGGCTGGGCGTGGTGGCTCACGCCTGTAATCCCAGCATTTTGGGAAGCCAAGGCGGGTGGATCATGAGGTCAGGATATCGAGACCATCCTGGCCAACATGGTGAAACTCCATCTCTATTAAAAATACAAAAAATAGCTGGACATGGTGGTGGGCACCTGTAGTCCCAGCTACTCAGAAGGCTGAGGCAGGAGGAGTACTTGAACCCAGGAGGTGGAGGCTGCAGTGAACTGAGATCATATCACTGCACTCCAGCCTGGGTGACAGAGAGAGACTCTGTCCAAAAAATAAAAACAAAAAAGCCACGTGAATGTTTTCTGTTTTAAAATAATTTTTCTATATTAAAAATTTTTAAATGAGGACCTAGGAAGTTCAGGCTGTCCCAGTCTTTTTAAAAGTTAAACAAGAAACATTAGTGTCAAACACTAATGATTTTTAGAAAGCAATCAGATTCTAGGTTTTTTTCTTAAGGACTGAGTAAATACATAAAGGAAAAATCCCTATTTTCAGAAAATAACCTTTTTTTTAAAAAGTTATATTTTTGCAAGTACTTTATTACCAGGTGTCTAGATTATCCCAAGGACTATTTAGATAATAAAATATCAAAAAGAAAAACACAAAGCATGTTAAAAAGGAAAATGGCGTGATCAAATAAAAATGGAAACAAATAATGGGCAGAACAGTTGTTAGATATTATGTTTCTTAGATTGAAAAACCTAATATCATGAATTGCAATTCTTTACAAGGTCCCAGGGTTAGGAGTAAAGGGTTAAAAATAAATTGATAGCTAGCTTGGTGGGTAAAATCAGGTAAGTAGATGATATTGGATAAATTAGACAATCCCTTTTGACTCGCATTCTGTAGCTTCTTATTTCCCCAGAGTGCTCTTTTTTCTGACAGCGCTGCAATGCATAAAGTCTACAAAATTTTCTCATGGCTGCTATAATGACTGTCATTTTTAAGACAAACTAAATGTTCATCAAGAATAAGTAAATGATTAAATGCTTCATCACCTGACCCAGGGAGTGGTTTGAGTTCTCAATTCCAGTCACCAATATATCATCTCAACTTTTTGAAATAAGTAGCATATGTTATTTATTTCATGGTCTCATTAGTGATTAATTTTCCAGGCAGCCAATTAATTATCTACTATCAAAATTAACAGTAAGTATTTTTCAACACTTTTTTCTGCTCTTCAGGATCAAATCATAGTCCTTAAATATATGCCCTAAATTTGGGCATAGTTAAAATCAAAATTTAAATACTCCATTCAAAGACTGTCACTCTCCAAGAGCATCTATAAGGAAAATTTCAGTTGGGTAGAAATTTGCATGTCTTTTTCCCTCAGAAATGAATTAACTATAGGCATTTTGGATACAAATTAAGCGTCGACAGAAATTAGTCATGATTTAGAGTTAAGAAAGTATAAATTAAACATTAAATATACTTGCCTATTTATTTATTTATTTATTTGAGAATGGGCCGTGCTGTGTCACCCAGGTAGAAGTGCAATGGTGCTATTATAGCTTACTGCAGCCTCCAACTCCTGGGCTCAAGCAATCCTCCCACCTCAGCCACCCCAGTAGCTAGGTGTGCTCCACCATGTCCAGTTAGTTTTTTAAAAAAAATCTGGGCCAGGCTCGGTGGCTCAAGCCTATAATCCCAGCACTTTGGGAGGCCGAGACAGGTGGATCACAAGGTCAAGAGATTGAGACCATCCTGGTCAACATGGTGGAACCCCGTCTCTACTAAAAATACAAAACATCAGCTGGGCATGGTGGCGCATGCCTCTAATCCCAGCTACTCAGGAGGCTGAGGCAGGAGAATTGCCTGAACCCAGGAGGCAGAGGTTACGGTGAGCCAAGATCGCGCCATTGCACTCCAGCCTGGGTAACAAGAGTGAAACTCCACCTCAAAAAAAAAAAAAAATTGGTAGAGATGGTGTCTAGCTATGTTGCCCAAGCTGATGTTGAATGCTTGGCCTAAAGCAATCCTCTCACCTCAGCCTCCCAAAGTGGGGGGATTACAGGCACTAGGCCTGGCCTATAGTAAATATTTTTAAATGAGAAGTATCACATGCACATGCTCATTGTTAAAGATTTTTAAAATACAGAAGAATGCAAATATGAGAAGTATTACTACTAACAAAATACAGCTTCTATTTAAAATCAGCTTAAAAATCTATGTGCTAGGATATGTTTGGAAGCACTTAAATCATTTAATTAAAAAATAAAATGAGTGACTCCTATCACATCCCTATTATACAGATAAGAGGTCCATAGAGAGGTTTAGCAATTCACCCAAGATCACATAGCTAGTAAGCATAGGAGTCATGTGATCTATTTTGATATGTTGTTTGTAATATAATAAATAACATTTTATCTTATATTTTGTACTTGACATTATCTCAGGGGCATTTCTCCAATTAACAAATATTGTTGGAAAATGTAATTTTAATAAAACATGTAAAATACTATATTATATAGGTTATTTTTATTTTTATTGCTATCATAATACAATATACTATATGCTATAATAAAAATACTTATATGCAAATTTTATTCATCTTTCCGATTATTTTCCTAGGACAGTTTCACAGGTGTGAAATTATTATGCCAAATAAATTCAATATATGAAATCATTTCTTGAAGTACAGCAATTTCTGCTCCCATCAGTACAGTATAGAAGTGTCATTTTCCTCTGTCCTTGCCAACAATAGAAGCATAAAAATATCCTTTAGAGGCATAAGAAAAATACTAACAGTTTTCTAACTTGCTTATTAGTAGGGATATCATTTATTTGAAATTTTTATGAGATAATTGTAGGTTCCCATGCAACTGTAAGAAATAATCTAGAGCGAACCTGTATACACTTTACATGGTTCTCCCAATGATAACATTGTGCAAAACTATTACAGTCTTACTACCAAGATATTAACATTTACATAATTCACAGACCTCCCCAGTTTGACTTGTACTGTGTGTGTTTGTGTGTGTGTGTTTAGTTATATGCAGTTTTATCATATGTAGACAGACATTCATGTGAAGGCTACCACAATCAAAATTAGTTTTGTCTCAAGCATCTTTCATGTTGTCCTTTTATAACCATACTCTCCTTTCCTTTACCCACCCTACCAACCCATCTCTAACCTCTGGAAACCACTAATCTGTTTTCCACTTCTAAAATTGTGTCATGTAAAAAATGTTATATGAACGTAATTATACAATAGATAACTTTTCCTGATTGACTTTTTTCATTGGAGATTCATTCATGCTGTTAAATACCAATAGTTTGTTGCTTTTTATTGTTGAGTACTATTTCATGGTATAAATGTAACACAGTTTGTTAAACCATTCACCTGTTTAAGGATATTTAGGCTGTTTTTAGTTTGGAGCTATTTTAGATAAAGCTGCTATGAACAATCATATATAGGTTCTTGTGGGAACATACTTTTCATGTTTCTGGAATAAAACTCAAGAGCACAACATAAATAAAAATTGCCAAACTGTTTTTCCAGAGGGGCTATACAATTTTTCATTCCAACCAAAGGTATATATACACACACACGTACACACACACGTATACGTATATATATTAGTATATATACAATTTTTCATTCCGACCAAAGTTTCTTGTATATACGTATATAAAATATATTTGCACCAACATATATATATATGTATATATATGTGTGTGTGTGTGTGCATGTGTGTATATATATATATATATAAAATATGTTGATGCAAAAGTAATTGTGGTTTTACCATTACTTTCAACATATGTATTAATACATATATACATACACATATACAATCCTATTGGTTGTGTTTCTCTGGAGAACCCTGACTAATATAGGTGTGGAGAATATTCTTATTATTTTTATTGACCACTGAATGTAGAACTAAGAACCAGAGACTGATACTGTTTTTGCCACCAATTTGCTGTGTGATCTTGAGCAAACCATTTCTTCCCTCTGGAACATGTTTTCTATAAACTACAAAGTTTCTAATAATCTTTTCAATTTTAACTTTATAGGAATGTAAGATAAAACAGATTATCATGACTGATTATGAGGCTTCAAATCCACAAGAATCTACAAATTATTTATCTTCTAACAGAAAAATAATTAATTTATATAATGAGTAGAAAATGCTATTTCTGGAGAACAAGGTAACACGTGGACCCTAGAGCATATTATTTCCCCAAAAAGTAACTCACTGAACACAGAAAGTTGATTTACTTGATCTAAGATAAACTCCAGAAAGTTTTTCCCTTGTCCTGCATAACTATAGAAATCACTTAATCACAAGCATGACTGCATCCAATATTTATTTATGAAAACTTTTTCTCTGAAGAGTTTGAAATGCTGGGGAGGTATTACTAGTTAGACTTCAGAAAGGCTCAAAGAACAGAAAAAGGAAACCAGTGATCTCAAGAATGCAAACTTCTGCATCTGCAAAAATGGGCTCAGAAGTCAGATGAAAACAGATTCCAGATTAGACTTTTGATTGTACTGCTGGGGCTGAGCAAGCAATAAAAACTAACTTCCCTGCATCAGTTGGCTCCCAGAACATCAAGTGTCTGCTAGAAAGAGTGTGCCAATAAACTTCTTTATTGGATCTTTGAGCATCATCCTAATTCATGAACACAACAAAGTACAAAGGCAAATGACGAGAAGAGAAAATAATAAAAACAGAATGTTGCAGAGACTTCACAGTCTCTAGTCTCATCTACATTCCTACCTCAGAACCACGTGGAGTTCCTGTTCGAAGCACAGGTTTCTGGGATCTACCCCTGACTATTTTAAGCACAATCTGCGAGGGTAGAACACAAGAACATGGATTTTTAATATGCTCCCTAAGTGATCCTTACTAGCTAGCAACTTAGTGCCAGCCTAAGATAGTCTGGGTGTGTTCCAGCCCAAATCACTTGTTGAATTGTGATCCCCAGTATCAGAGGTGGGGCCTGGTGGGAGGTGACTGGATCATGGGTGGATTCCTCATGAATGGTTTCACACCATCCCCTTGGTGCTGTCCTTGTGATAGTGAGTGGGTTCTCCAGAAATCTGGTTACTTGTGTGGTGTACCTCCCTGCCCTCCCTCTCTTCCTCCGGCTCTGGCCATGTGATGTGCCTACTCTCTCTTTGCCTTCTGCCATCAGAAGTTTCCTGGGGCCTCCCCAGCAGCCAAGCAGATGCCAGCATCATGCTTCCTGTACAGCCTGCAAAACTGTGAGCTGATTAAATCGCTTTTCTTTATAAATTACCCAGTCTCAGGTATTTCTTTACAGCAATGCGAGAACAGCCAACACACAGCCCATGGCCTATCATTTGGGAACCACTAACGTAAGAAACACTTTCATTTTATAGATACAGAAATCAGGGCTAAAAAAAAAAATCCCCCCAAGGTCATGCACCTGATAACTAACAAAGGCTGAACTAGAACTCTTTCACCCTTCCTGTGCTCTTAACCCTTTGTGACATATTGTTGCTGTCAAAAAATTCACTTTTCTTTTTCTCAAAAGAACTATATTATGTCCTAGCCTGATTCCAAACTTCACTCTTCTTCCCCGCAACAGCTGAGGCTAAAGCTATGTTTTACGTCTACAGGCATTTCTAATTCTGGCTTCCCCCCGCCCCAAATTTTGTCTCATGACACAATTTACTAAACTGTCTGCAGTTCCATATTCTGGAATTCATAGATATCAAGTCCTTCTTGCCAGGAGATTATTCCTTATCTCTTTCTTCAGTTCCTGAGCCACTGCCACTTTTTTCTTGCCTTTGTTCTTATCTTCCATCTACTCGCTGACCCAAATTTGCTTTTCAGTTCCCCTTTCATAGAGAAGAGTCCTATTCCTAAACTTCAGGCTAGTCACTAGGTCCTACTGCTCTGATGCCAGTGTCCAGATATTTGAGACCACCATGTCCTCCCACCCCTCTAGCATCCATCACTACATCTAGTCCAACTACTGGAACATAATGCGACTTTATCCAGTGTAACACTCTGGCTTCCCACAGCAACTGTTTAACTATAACTGGAAATCTTGCTAACATCATTTGTTCACCAGCTTGAGCCCTCACTTGCACCCATACCTGGATAATCTTCCTTACTCCTCGTACCACACCAGTGAGCAAGTTTAGCACCAGGATGTTTCAGTCCACATACTTCATGCACATTCTTGCTGAAAGTAAGTGGCATTGTCTAGTTAAACTTGAGTTCTGAAAAACTGCAAGCCACTTCACACACTGTGCTTTAGCTTCCTCTATTCACCATTAGATATGACACATTGAAGGCAGGGGGCATACCCCATTATATTTATCACTGTATTTCTGCATATAAGTCAGTGGAATGGAAGCTGCAAGGCTAAAAAGAGATCAAAGGGTTTTGCAATACATGATAGAATATAAGCCTAGAAAAATTCCTTGGCCGTTTAAAGCATGATCAGGAATAGTTTGTGGGTGCTGCTGGGGTGTTCTCATGCTAGTGGAGGAAGCTCATCAATGAGCAGAGTCCTAAAATCCAGGAGTCCAGCTCCAGCAGCAACATCTACTCCTTTTACTCATTTGGTAAATCACTGAACTGCTCCATTTCAGGTTCGGTGTTATAAAAGAACAGAACTCAAAGTTCTCTCAGGAGAGCAAAGCAAACAAATTAGCCAGTATTTACCAAATCACCTTAAAATGAACAGAGCTAAATAGTTCTGGGGTTTTTTTGTTTGTTTGTTTATTTGTTATAAATAATAAACAGATACAGTTATTTTGTTTCCTAGTATTGTCATAACAAAGTAGCACAAATTAGGCACCTTAAAGAAAAGAAATGTATTCTCTCTCATAGTTATAGAAGTCAGAAGTCTGAAATCAATAGCTTTACACATACATTTTCTCCTGGAATTCCAACTTACACTTACTATGTGGTACATGGGGTTCCTTTCCGCCATCTAATCCAGAGCAGATAAGAAGTGTGACTTTCTTAAAAGAGGGTGAGTAGCAATTGAAAACCAGAGCATGGAATTCAACACCCACTGAAAGTTTTATTTTAACTTGATGTACATATTATACTTATTAAACCATAGCAATTTTGCTTATCTGTAGAGAAAAAGAAATGAGTTTGACTAAAAGAAAACCACCACCAGAAAGTAACAATGCATTCGTCATTTTACTCTGACCAGTGCACTCACCTTTTACCCTAGTAAGTAAACACTTAACAAAATTTTGTTGACATGAAGTTGCAAATGCCAAGCAGGTAAAATGACAACTAAATATTGCAAGAGAGGAGGCGTAATGTGCTTAATGCTTCGATTGGTACATAGTTAATGCCTAGTAACTGTTAGATATATTTCCCTGCACTAGAAAATGGAGTTTTAAATTTGCAGATATTTGTAGAGCACTTTAAATTTGACAAATATATTCTTAATTTGATTCCGGTTCATTTAATTCTCATCAAAACTCTCAGAGGTAAGAATCATCATCCCTATTTTACAATAAAGTAAATTAAGGTTTGAAGGTGTATTTGTTTCCTACAGTTGTCATAACAAAGTAGCACAAATTGGGCACCCTAAAACAGCAGAAATGTATTCTCTCTCATAGTTATAGAAGCCAGAAGTCTGAAATCAACATGCTGCAGGGGTGGTTCCTTCTAGAGGCTCCGAAGGGGAATCTATTCCATGCCTCTCTCCTAACTTCTGGTGGTTGCAGGCAATACTTGGTGTTCTTGGCTTATAGATGAATCCGTTCAGTCTCTGCTTTCATCCTTACTTTGGCATTTTTCTCTCTATATGCTCTCTTTTTCTTTTTCTTCCTCCTTCTCCTTCTGCTTCTCCTTCTTTTTTTTTTTTTTTTTTTTTTTTTTTTTTTTGAGGCAGGGTCTTCCTCTGTTGCCCAGGCTGGAGTGCAGTGACATGATCTTGGCTCACTGCAACCTCCACCTCCTGAGTTCAACCAATTCTCATGCCTCAGCCTCCCGAGTAGCTGAGATTACAGGTGAACACCACCAAGCACAGCTAATTTTTGTATTTTTGGTAGAGATGAGGTTTTGCCAAGTTGGCCAGGCTGGTTTTGAACTACTGACCTCATGTAATCTGTGCGCCTCAGCCTCCCAAGTGCTGGGATTACAGGTGAGCCATCGCATGGGCTTCTCCTCTTCTTATAAGAATATCAGTCATTGGATTTGGGGTCCCCTCTAAGATAGTATGGCTTCATCTTAATTTAAGATCCGATTTCCAAATAAGATTACATCCTTAGGTTCTTGGCAGACATTAATTTGGGAAAACACTATTCATCACTAAGAAAGAGTTAAGATTCCCCCAAATCACACAAGTAATAGAATGTGGAGCCAAGACCAAAACAAAAGTATATTCAACCCTTATCCAATTCACTCCATTTTTCTATTAGATTATGCTGCCCAGGTCAGACAAGTTAGGATGTGCTGCTGTAGTCCTGGAGTCATTCCATATCACCTTGCAAAAGCCTCTGCTTCATTCAGCTTCTTTTAATTTACAATAATCGGCACAGAATTAACTATCTGTGACTGTCCTATATGGAGCCTCAACTCCTTTCAGCCAACAGCTGGAAGTTCAGGGTTTCACACTCATGATACCCGAACTGGACACCTGGACATCATTTTCAATAACCTTTCTCACGTCTCAACAACATTTCATGCACCTTTATGTTTAACCAAGGTGAATTAGGTAGGTGCCTTCATCTCCTCTACCTTTTTATAACTGTGTATCCTTGTTGCTTCTCCTGAAATCCCTGTCCCCTCAGTTCATATCTGCATGCTCAAAATCCATTTAAATCTAAATTCATTCCTAAAGGCTCAGTGCAGATATTAATCTAGCTCCTCAATTACCATAGCACTATCTCTGCTTCAAAGGCTACAAAGCAAAATATAATTTTTATCATACTTTATTTTTTCTTCCTTTTTCTTTTTCCTGTTTTCTCTCCTTTTTCTGTCTGTATATACATGATACCTACACATATATATTCATATACACATACATCCAGTCAGCCCTCATATTCATGGGTTCTACATCCATGGATTCAACCAACTGCAGATCAAAAATATCCAAAAAATAAAATTAAAATGTAATACAATAAAAATAAAACTAATTTAAAAAACAATACGGTATAATAAATATCTACATAGCATTTACATTGTATTAGAAATTGTAAGTAACCTAGACATGATTTAAATTATACAAGGAGGATGTGAATAGGATATATGCAAATACTACACCATTTTATATAAAGGATTTGAGCATCCGTGGATTTTGGTATCTGCATGGTGTCCTCATGGATACTGAGAGATGACTATATATACATATATGCACACACATACACACCCACCTAATTCCAAAAGGAGAAACTGAAGTCTGAGAGAGGAAGTCCCATATCTTACTATCTCTCAAGAGTATATATTGCAGTATGCTTTGTTCCAAGAATGTGTACAATAAATCACTGACAAATTAATTACTTCATATATTTAAATGACTTTATAGAAATTTAAATTATCCAAAATTAGTTACCTAAACTAATTAATCTATATTTTTAGGAAGAAAAGAATTGTGAGGGTTTAAAAAGAATAACTGATTTTAAGCATAAGTTTATAATAGAGATGAGAATGATTTTTAAAATCTTATGATCTATTATTATAATGACATAATAATTGTAAGACATTCTTACTGTTTAAAAAGGTAGAGCTATAGCATGATTTTAGAATCACTTATCCTTTGTTTTAGTGTTTAGAATGTTTTAATTTTTTTCAAGTACCTCTTTACTCATAACTCCTCTTGGTTTAGGCCAACCTGATTGTGTTTAAAAAATCACTGTGAAATCACTGAAATCCCTACATATACACATGTACATTTAGATGCTAGAATTGATATATATATATATACATATATATATATATATATAGTTTTTATCACACAGCATTACTGTTTATATATATATATATAATATATATACACATAATTTATCACATATATTTATCACACAGCATTACTGTTTGACTTAAGTACAACGTGGTAAAGCTTTGTTGGTTTTGCTATGTCACTTTACAATACTTAATAACTTGGCATTAAACCCTGTACTATGCCAGCACCAAACAGTCCTTGACCTTAGTAAGTTTTTGTAATGCTTATGACTTGGCCTGGCGCGGTGTATATATTAATCCAGAAACCAAAGAAAACAATCAGTTATTTGATATCACCTCAGCCAATAGATAGTTTAAAACCTTGCTGTGGCCGGGCACAGTGGCTCAAGCCTGTAATCCCAGCACTTTGGGAGGCCTAGGCGGGTGGATCACGAGGTGAAGAGATTGAGACCATCCTGGTCAACAAGGTGAAACCCCATCTCTACTAAAAATACAAAAATTAGCTGGACATGGTGGCATGCGCCTGTAGTCCCAGCTACTTGGGAGGCTGGGGCAGGAGAATTGCTTGAACCCAGGAGGTAGTGGCTGTGAGCCGAGGTCACGCCATTGCACTCCAGCATGGGTAATAAGAGCGAAACTCCGTCTCAAAAAAAAAACAAAACAAAACAAGACAACCTTGCTGTACATTTTTTTCTTTCTGTTCTTTTTTATGTGTGGGGAAGGAGTGTATTGGAAGTAGACGGCCATCCTTTCAGCATCTTTTACTGCTACAAAGGTGGTTTCTCTTCAGAGGGTCTATAAAGAAGTATGTGAGGCCGGGCGCGGTGGCTCAAGCCTGTAATCCCAGCACTTTGGGAGGCCGAGGCGGGTGGATCACAAGGTCGAGAGATCGAGACCATCCTGGTCAACATAGTGAAACCCCGTCTCTACTAAAAATACAAAAAATTAGCTGGGCATGGTGGCGCGTGCCTGTAATCCCAGCTACTCAGGAGGCTGAGGCAGGAGAATTGCCTGAACCCAGGAGGCAGAGGTTGCGGTGAGCCGAGATCGCGCCATTGCACTCCAGCCTGGGTAACAAGAGCGAAACTCCGTCTCAAAAAAAAAAAAAAAAAAAAAAAAGAAGTATGGAAAAAATGTAGAACTGATTCTCTATTGATGGAATCATACAATCTGATGATCAGATCTTAAAGATCATTTGGTCATCAAGTCTTAATAGATGATGTGTATATCAAAGTACACTGTATATACTGTCTCTAGCACCTCAAAGATAGAAATCAGGTGTCTCTGTCTTCACGAATACAACCAATTGACACTAGCTACCTGAAACATGGCACTGAGAAAGATTCTGAGACTGAGACAGGGACCTGGAGGATAAATGGCATATATGTACTTCCAATACATATTTATACAATAGAAATCTTTGATGTACTCACACCTTTCTGCTCAAATACAGTCATGTATAGAAACTCACTTTATAAGGTATCTTATACAACTAGGAAGACACCATGCTATTATTAGCATTGGTACACTAGATTCCCCCTGGATTGTCAGTTCTGAATATTTGGATACTTTGATCCACAGCTACCCTGTTCTGTGTGGTGGCAACCAGTCAAATGTGGCTGTTAAAATTTAAATTTTTTTGAAAGAAAATAAAAGTTGAAATTTATTTCCTCGTTTTGACTTCAAGTCCCACATTTCATGGGTTCAGATGCCACATGTGGCCACTATGTTAGACAACCCAGACAGAGAACATTTCCATCACTGCAAGAAGTTCTCTGTACAAATTTCAACAACCAATATAAAGTACCACCATTTCATCATGTTGAAATCTGCACAAGTCAACTCTTAACAAATGGTTTCATAAATCTCTTCCAAGGTGTCGGGCTACAGCCTTACTTCTTTTCTCCTTCTTGAATCAGGGATATGATAGTGTCTAGTCCCCTGAAAATGGGTGTGGGTACATGTGTATGTGTCAGAATTGGTGCAGGCTTTGGGGAAGAGTCATAATTATTGGCTACTCTGCCTCATGCTGAATCTTCTTGTGCCATGAGGTGACCTAGCCATATTGGTCAGCAGAGGTACTTCAGGGAACTTATCCCTGATGACTCAGGCACTCGGGAGAGCAACGGTGGTGTTACCAGAGGGGACTATTCCAAAACACTATACTTGCGTAATACTAAATTCAAAGCAGAAACGGAAACTAGCATACGGTCAGTGTGGACAGGGTATTGAGAAAGGCTGCGAGAGGAGAAGGGCAAAGGCAATGAAGAAAGTGTTACTTCTGATTAGGGAGGTGGGAGAAGGGAGGTGATAGGAAGCCACAGACTTATGGGCCTGCACGGAATTACCTGACGAACCACCTTAGCCTGATTATCACAGGCTGTCAGCTCAGCCAAGTGAGGGATGACTGAAAACACAGATGATAAATAGACATTTCCTTTATTCTTCCTTTTATAGTGTCTCTCTCCTGCTCCTATTTCTTTGGATAAGGCAATGGAAATCTTGCAGAATGCTGACAACGCTTTTGGCTGGTTTTATAATGACACTTCAGGGATGCCAAGTTTCTATTGCCCTCTTCTCAGGACTCCCACAGTAGCCGTGTTTCTGCATCTCTCCTCTGGCCACCGATGTGCAGGCTGTCTGGCATTTCTTTCAGTGCTTTCACTCATATTTACTTTCAGCTTAAATTACAACCATAAGCTCTGGGAGGACAAAATTTGTGTCATATCTGTTGCCCCTGACCGTTATTAGCATGGTACCCCAAACATCTGGAGGCAATATGGCATTGACATTGCATTGAGGCACTGAAGTCAGTGTGCCTGGGTTCAAATTTCACCTCTGCCACTTACCAACTATGCCTTTCAGAAAGAAGGTAGAGCTCCCTGCTCTCAGCTTCATTTTCCTTCTCTGTTAAATGGGCTATAGGCTCTGTGCTAAGACCCTTATTTTTAGGAAGTTATGTTAAAGTTTAAAAGTGGCTCATACCTGTAATCCCAGCCCTTTGGGAGGCCGATGAGGGTGGATCAACTGAGGTCTGGAGTTTGAGACCAGCCTAACCAACATGGTGAAATGCCATTTCTACTAAAAACACAAAAAAATTGTGGGCATGATCATGGGCGCCTGTAATCCCAGCTACTCGGGAGGCTGAGGCAGGAGAATAGCTTGAACCAGGGGTAGCAGAAGTTGCAGCGAGCTGAGATCGCCCCATTGCACTCCAGCCTGGGCAACAAAAGTGAAACTCCATCTCAAAAAAAAAAAACGACTTAATGAAAATAAAGGCTCTTAGCACAGTGTTCATCATAAGACAAATACTCATAATAATTATTGTTTTGGGCATTACGTAAATACAGATAAAAGCCAACTGCTAAGGCCAGGCGCGGTGGCTCAAGCCTGTAATCCCAGCACTTTGGGAGGCCGAGGCGGGCGGATCACAAGGTCAAGAGATCGAGACCATCCTGGTCAACATAGTGAAACCCCGTCTCTACTAAAAACAAAAAAAAATATTAGCTGGGCATGGTGGCGCGTGCCTGTAATCCCAGCTACTCAGGAGGCTGAGGCAGGAGAATTGCCTGAACCCAGGAGGCGGAGGTTGCGGTGAGCCGAGATCGCGCCATTGCACTCCAGCCTGGGTAACAAGAGCGAAACTCCATCTCAAAAAAAAAAAAAAAAAGCCAACTGCTTCAATTTTCCATGTGCCTGATAATAGGGTTTTCAGAGCTAATAAAGATGTTAACTATCTTCTTGCACGACCTCCACATTTTACATTTGAAGAAACTGAGATGCAATTAGGGTTAGCACTTGCCCAAGTACACAAACAAGTCAGTGGCAGAACAGGGACTACAAGCTGCACTCCTCAGTGGCAGGCTTTGCATTTCATCTCCTGCCTTTTTAAGGCCCTTTGGATGTACAGATATTGCATGGTGGAAAATGTCAGGCAAAGGATTCTTTTTATTATATCAAAAACTCAAAAGTTAAGACCTACTAATAATAGCAGATATAGACATGCCCCTGTCAAACTCTCAGTGAATTTACCTTTTTAAATGACAGACAATGACTACAACATCCCAAGAAGTCTGGCTTTCAGATAGGCAAATTCATGAGTCACACAAAATATGAAGGATGGTGTCATTTTTCAAGGTAATGGACTCAAGATCAACTGCATTACATCAACATAATTCAACATACATTTCTGAGCACTTACTTTTAAAAAATATTTTGTTTACTAGAGGATAACATGGTTATACTGACAATTAGCATTTCTGCCTTAAAACACGTGCATATGCACACACACACACACACCACACGCCTACCATTTTATTTTGTGTGGCAACTGAAAGATGCAAGTCCAATCTTTAACATTTGCTTCTGAAATAATTTCTATGAGTTGGGACTATGAGGTTTCTTTAGGGGAGAGAGAAACAGATATTTGAACTGGCATTCTAAAAGCCTCCACTTTGTGAAATAGAAAGTGCTAACATAGCACAAATTATTGAGTTCCATCCTGCCCCGTTCCTTAAGTCATTCACAGGGCAACAGGGCACTAAGCACATATGGAGGCTTTTTTTTTTTTTTTTTGAGATGGAGTCTCGCTGTCGCCCAGGCTGGAGTGCAGTGGCTCGATCTCAGCTCACTGCAAACTCTACCTCTGAGGTACAAGTGATTCTCCTGCCTCAGACTCCCAAAAAGCTGGAACTACAGGTGTGTGCCACCACACCGAGCTAATTTTGTATTTTTAGTAGGGATGGGATTTCACCATGTTGGCCAGGCTGGTCTTGAACTCCTGACCTCATGATCCATCTGCCTCGGCTTCCTAAAGTGCTGGAATTACAGGCGTGAACAACCACTCCCGGCTTACACATGCATATTATAGCTCATTCTCACTTGAGCCACCCGTATGTGACTAAATGATTCCAAAGACCCTGAAAGTGAAAATCTGGCCACAACAAATACTTAGCAGGGGATAAAACACTGAGAAAAATTATGGCAGGTGATTTGCCAAGCATTACAGGAGCATTATGATAAATAAATAAATTTATTTAATGAATATTTTATGTATTTAGTAGAGCTTCTAGAATCCATAAGCCTCAAGAATTAAGCTTGTCTCAAAGCCTATAATTGGAATCTTCAAAGATTCTTTCTAATATCTGTGTGTGTGCTTGTGCATCTCCGTGTGTGTGTGGTGTTTCACTTCCTTTGAGATTAAAAGGTTATAGGGACACCAGAGCTTGAAGGGATCTTTTGAGTCACAGAGTAGAGTTCTTTTCCTAAGTAATAAAAATCTTCAGTAAAAATGTAAAAGGAAACAATACATATAAGAAGAAAAAACAATAAATGGGGTTCTTGGGCATATAAATCTTTAATACTTATTGGAAAGTACTTAACTGTTGGTAGAAATTTTGAAGCATCTGTTCTAAGTCTTAAATTCCAAAAAGCACAGTTTGAAAATCAAGTGCAATAGTCCCATTTAACAAGAAGCCTGAAATGCAGAAAGAGAAGAAACTTGCTAAGAAGGGAAAAAGCTGAGTCTCTAAAGAGGTGGCTTGCCTCCAGCCCAGTGTTTTTTCTATTCATTTTATAACAGGCTGGCTGGCTTTCACATTATTGCAAGTGAGCACTAAATGGCATGACATCTAAAAATCATAAGCCTTGCTGAAGTTACGTGTGTGTGTGTTTGTGTGTGTATGTATGTGTGTATGTGTGTGTGTATATGTATATACATAAATAATAGAAGAGTAATCTAGGGCCTGTCTCAAGTGGCTCTTATCTAAACTATAATGTTGACTAACATACAAGGTCAATTACAACTATTAGCACATTATTGAATATAACTTATGTTCTTCCTTCCACTAGACATAGCCTTAGCATCAATACAATTATAAACAAGGGTTATGTTACAAAATCACTTGGTCTTAGTTGGAAAAATATTTTTTCTTTTGATTCTTTTTATAGGAATAATGATGTTATTTAAATACTACTAAATTGTATAAAGCTTTAAGAGAAAGAGGCAATATATGCGTACTTAATGACTCTGTGGGGAGGGGTGAAAGATTTCATCAAAATGTTACCTGTAGCTTCATGTACTCTGCAAACAAACTCAAATGAAGCTTGTTCCAAAATTACTGCCATTATACCCTGATAGTAAAGCACTCACTGGGAAATACTAGAGGAAATAATAAACAATGATAGCTCTTAGCAACTCAATAATACATTTTATCCATGGATTTGAAAGTTCTTTAGAAGCATTAACTAATTAAGTTTCACCACATACCCACAAGGTAGGTATTAGTTCTCTGTTTTATAGATGTGCTCATTTTGTATGAGTTACAGCCCACGTCTGTGGGAGTATCAGATAGGAAAAATCCCACTAATATGAAATGTTTTCAGATTCACTAGGCTGTGCAGTAATAACATGGCAGTGTCCCAAATGATACCCAGAAGGTGTTGAAGAATTAATGTACATCCAAAATACCTAATTTAATAGAAACTTCTGAACCAATGCAAACGGAACCCAAAAAGATGTAGAAATTCACTTCTGGTTTTCACTGCATTTAATGTTTTTGCACTACAAAGGAAACAATCAGAAAATAAAATGGGAACCTATGAATTGGGAAAAAATATTTACAAACCATACATCTGATAAGGGATCAATATCCAAGGTTTATAAGGAACTCATACAATAGTAGGACTCATACAATTCAGTAGTAGAACTCATACAATTCAATAGTAGAAACACCAACAATCTGATTTAAAAATGGGCAGAGGACTTGAATAGGCATTTCTGCAAAGAAGACAGAAAAATGGCCAATAGGTATATAAAAAGGTGCTCAGCATCATTAATAATCAGGGAAATGCAAATCAAAACCACAATGAGATATCACCTCATACCTTTGAGGATGGCTATTACCAAAGAGTTAAGAGATAGCAAACATGGGCAAGGGTGTGAAGAAAAGAGAACCCTTTTACACTATTGGTGGAAATGTGGATTGGTGTAGCCATTATGGAAAACAGCATGGAGATTTCTAAAGAAATTAAGAATAGAACTACCACAAAACCTAGGAATCCCTCCTCTGGGCATATCCCCCATAAAATGAATTCACCATCTTATAAACACATCTGAATGCCACATTCGTTGTAACGTTATTCACAACAGCCAAGATACGGAAATAACCTAAGTGTCCATCATCAACAAATGGATAAAAGAAATGGTGGTATACACTGTCTGCCCTCCATGGATTCTATATCTATGGATTCAACTAACCACAGACGGAAAATATTTGAGAACAAATACTGCATCTGTACTGAATATGTGCGGACTTTTTCTTATTATTATTCCCTATCTAAATGGGAATTTAGATAAGGATTTTTTTTTACATATTTGATCATTTACGTATTTTATCATTTTATTAGAAATAATTCCAAATGGGTTATGAAGAAAATTCATTGAATTTGAGTTTTCCAAAAACTCTTAATGAAAATATGTCTGCCCAATAATAAAACATCAGCAGAACTATCATATAATGAGCGAAAAATCAGGCTGATAACAAAAGCAACATGCAACATAAAAAAGACACAATATAAAGGAAGACAATCTGCTGAAAAACAACAATCTATATAAAATTTACATTGTATTAGATATTACAAGTGATGTAGATTTATGTCAGGGGTTTGGTATTCTTGCCAGGTACTGGAACCAATCCCCCATAGACACTAAGGTGGCACTGTATATACAATGAAGTGTTATTCAGCCTTAGAAAAGAAAAAGATCCTGCCATTTGCCACATGGATACACTTGAAGGCCAGTAAGTGAAACAGGCTAAACACAGAAAAATATTGCCTGATCCACTTATATGTAGGATCTTAAAAAAAAAAAAAAAAAAAGAGTGAAATATACAGAGATGAGAGATGAGAATAAAACAGTGATTACCAGGGGCACAGGATGGGAATAGGGGAAGGAAAAGAGGGATGTAGGACATGGGTTGTGAGGTAGCAGAACTGTAGGACGTGGTACAACATGAGGACTATAGCTAATAAATATGTGCTGTATTTGCTGAATGGGCAGCTTTTAGCTGCTCTTAACATTAAAAAAACAAAAGGCAATGGGCCACTATGTGCGATGATGGATACGTTAATCTGCTGTGCTGTAGAAATGATGTTACTATCCATATGTACCCCATAACATCATGTTTTAGACCTTAAATATAGATAATAAAATTTATTTTAAATTAAAATAATAAAATAAAATGAAATAGAAGCCAAAAACTTGCCAGGAGAATGGTTTTCACAGGTGAATTTTATATATTGCATATAAGTAAAGATGAGCTCCAATAGAGGTAGGTTATTCAGAGCCATTAAATCACAGAATATTAGGAAAGGAAAGCTCCTAAAAGGTCATCAAATGGTAACTCCCTTATTTTATAGGAGGAAAAGTGAGGTTCAGAGGATAACATGGCCTGCTCATGTCCACACAGTCAGCCCAATCTTACATAAAATGCGTTAAAAACTTAATAAAATTTTTGGTTGCTAAAAGTTCATTTTTCTGTATGCAATTTGCTCTAAATTAATGTTTAGCAAACTGTGGCTCATAGGCCCATTTTGGACTGTAGCCCATTTTTGCATGGGCTGAAAGTTAAAAAATTTTTCTTTTTTTTTTTTAACTCGTTGTTCGCTTGCTTGTTTGAGACAGGATCTTACTCTGTTGCCCAGGTTGGAGTGCAGAGTCACGATCATGGTTCACAACAGCCTCAATCTCCTGGGCTTAAGAGATCCTCTTACCTCAGCCTCCCAAAAAGCTGGGACCACAGGTACGTGTCACCATGCTCAGCTAATTCATTTTATTTTTTTGTAGAGACAGAGGCTATGTTGCCCAGGATGGTCTCAATGATCCACCTGCCTCAGCCTCTCAAAGTGCTGGAACTACAGGTGTGAGCCACAGTGTCTAGCCTTCCACATTTTTATATAGTTGAAAAGAAAATGTTTTTTATTACTGAAAATTACATAAAATTCAAATTTCCATGCTCATCAATAAAAAGCTTTATTGAAACATAGCTATGGTCATTTGTTTGCTTATTGTCTATAGCAGCCTTCATGCTACAATGACAAAGTGAGACCACAGCATTCAAGATATTTACTATCTGATTCTTCAAAGAAAACATTTGCTGACTCCTTCTCCAAATGATGTATGTGAAGAGTTGTTTAATATGTTTATGTGTGTCTGCAAATAGCTTATCTTTAGTTTATAAATTAGACATACACAGAACATGATTTATATCCCTCTGTGTTTTGGTTATACATCCATGGACTTAACAAACTGTTTCATCAAAAATATCAAATGCCTAAAATTTTTTCCTAATTTCTCAACAATCAACACCAGCTTTTCAAACCATATTTACATAAGTCTTTACTGTTTAAAACACTTTCACGTCCATTATTCCATTAATCTCTCACATGAGGTGCCCATGGAAATAATTACTATTTCTGCTTTACAGAGAGGGAAACCAGGCTCTGAGAATTCAGGAGACTTTCCTAAGAGCACTGTTCAGTCAACAAAAGATTCCTGCCCTGACCCCAGAACCTAGGTGCTCATAAGTGAGGAGCACTCCACCTGAAAGACAGAACATAATCACAGCTGAGATTAGAAAAGCCAAAATATAATAAAGGATAATATTATAAAAACAATTACAGTTCTTTCCTGTGCATGGTTATCTCTGGAAAGATAATCAGGAAGAACTTTTGTCTCTGGCCAAAGAAGTTAGGAAAGATTTATTATTCTTTTGTTTGAAAGTTATGCCATGTACATATGTTACTTATTCAACAAATAAGGTGTTCAAGAGTTGTCAAACTAAGACAACCAAGTGAAATCAACTCCCACCAGAAAGAATTGCCTCTCTCTGAGGAAAGATTTTACATGGTTCCAATTCTAAAGGAAAAGAGAAGTTATAATTAAATGTTAATCAGAGGTCAGCATAGCACTTGCCATGAAATCCATTTTGATGGGCCATTTACTTGTAGCCCAAAGAAAATGATGAAGCACATCAGTGCTCTTTGTCACCGTGCCAGCACTGGCAGCTACCTGATGAGGAGCTTGATGGGGAGTCCTGCCCAATCCATCTGGAGTGCTATTCTTTATTTATTTCCTTTTATTTCTTTTTACTACTAAATGCTACGACTTACAGTAAGATCAGCTATCAGTTATGTTTTCTTACCAGTAGCAAATTACCTGGCTGTATATTCACAATCAATATGTGTTTCTTCAGAAAATGATATTGCACAAGAGTTTTCTGCACACAGTTGGCAATCATGATTTTTTTAAAAATAATTCAGACTTGAAGTTAAAATGTCAGAGAAATTCTTTACTATTCTAAGCTTCTGAAAACAGTGGGGAATCATTTAGGATGGATGGATGGATAGATAGATAGATAGATAGATAGATAAATTTAGAATATATATCCATCTATCTGTCTCTGGATAGCTAGTTAGAATATACATCGTTTATTGATCCTGGCATGGAGAATTAAAAAAAATTAATTATGATTGGATGAACTATTACAGATCATCTAGTCCAATTGTCTTAATCAGTGAGGAAACTACCACCAAAGGGGATTTTATCTAATAAGAATCTCGAAAGTAAAAATTATATATACAGCAAATGTGTCTGCAATCTAGCCCCGACCTGCAATTTTAATCTTACCACCATGAGCTCTCCTTTATGCAAATTATACTGTCCCTCATTCTACTCCCAAACCAGCCATGTTATAGTATACTATTTTTCCTTGCTTTTTTAAATGATGTGAATATCCTTTCCTTTTAATTTTCAAATCCTTATCCTGCCCACTCTTCAAAGCTCTGCTTCCTTGGATTCTTCATGAACTTTATTAGGGTCCATTTCTAGTGGCACTTATTTTTATACATTCATCCTTCTGATGTTTACTGTTATATATGGGTATATAAAATATAAGTAATTTATATATTTTTGTTGCTAGACCACATTTTTAAACCACATAAAAGACTATCATATAAGGTAAATTTTTTGGCATCTGAATTTTGGTGAAACAATCAAAAAAAATTTTTTAAGTTGAATTAATATACTGTAGTAAATCACCTTGATAAGTTCTCACAAAATAAATGGATTCTTAATTTATTGGAAGTTTTCTTGTTCTTAAATCACTGACATCCTACTTGAAGAGTAAACCAAGTGACTTCAGAACTTATAAAGCTAAAAAAACAAACAAACAAACAAACAAACAAAATAAACACCTAAAGTATCTTCTAGACCAAATGTCTAGCCTTACACGTAAAATATGAAGGTCTGAAAAAGATAAAGCACCTTATCCAGCAATAAAACTTGGGTCTTCTGGCTCGTTATGCCCATACATTCTCCATTTGATCATATTGCTTCCCCTAACATTTTTTTAGCTGGTGATGTCCACTGTTAAAATATAAATATGTATTTTGCTGCTTTGCTACTGTTATCATGTCCATACATTTTTAGAACAAACCATAACCTCATTAAATAACTTAGTCCAGACATACCTTTGGAGTCCTGGATTCTTGTATGAATTCTTTTAGATTTTGATTTGGCTTTTAGCCAGCTGGGGTGAAGCAGAGTCCAAGGCACCCAGCCTTCTCTCCAACCACTCTAGACTAAAACCCCTGTTGTCAGATATTTGTGCACCTGTTTCTGTGGACCACCTCATAAGTTTACATTCACTCCTATTTTATTGCATGATGGTTTAATCATGATGCACTAACAAAAAAATTGATTCTTGTTTAGTCATTGATTTAACATATGCTACCAAATGTCAGTTGCTGTCCTACAACTAGGACACTATTGTTACTTATATTATCAAAAATGATATGATTAAGAATTACCATTAAGTAAATACTTATTGTATGTCAGGTACTATAATAGGCAGTTTACACACATCTTCTAAGGTAAAGAGTTAAAGTTCTCACCCCAAGCTGTGGGACTGCAAGTAAGAATCAGGATTTAAACCCAAGTCTGTCATCATCTGAAGCCTAGGTCACCAGAGAAGAGTTTTTGCCCTTCAAGGTCTCATGTCTAGTATTAGAGAGAAATTGCTGTCATGATGATTAAATCCACAGGGTTCAAGCTATTATTCAGATAAGTACAGGTATCACTGAGCATGGTGGAAGGAATCATAACTCTTCTGAGGGCAGTCAGCCAAATCTTTGAGAAATATGTGACATTTGGGCAGAATCTTAAAGAATGACTGTAAGTTTGTTAACTAGGAGAAAGATGGCTTTGTGAGTAAAGGAAACCTTATGGGAAATGACACATGGTTTTTAAAAAGTAGCATATTTCAGGAACTAAAAAGAGTTTGGCATGACTGAAACATGGCTCCAGCGGAAGCTGAAGAAGCCTGGGGCTTGCCGGCCAAGTAATGAAGTCAGGACCTCACCTGTAAGAAATAATCCCTAAAGCCTTTGAAGCAAAGCAGTTGACATGGTCAACTATTAGATTTAGAAAGCTCACAGTGGTGTGAAGTATGAATTAAATAAGACTGGGGTGGGGTGAGGCAAGTTAGGAGGATATCGTAACAGCACAACTGAGAGAAAAGAAGTAATTAAAGTAAGATAGTGAAGGTGGTAAAAAAACATATTAAAGACATGTTTAGGACATTTAATCAACCGTAGCTTATCACCAGTTTCCTATTACTACCTGAAGAAAGAAAAGAATTTAAGATGATGCTCAGATTTCTGGTTTCGGTAATAAGAATAATTTTTAATCCATTAAACAGGCCAGGTAGGAGCACAGTTGGTGAAGAAAGATAACAAGTCCAGTTTCAGAACTGCTGACTTTGGTGTATGTGTGGAACATTCAGATAGAGATGTCGAAATGACAGTCATACCAGAATGGAGCATCAGATACGTCTAGGAAAGAGATGCCAAGTAGGCAGTCATCAGAGTATGGGTAGTAATTAAAGTCAAATGTTTATTCTGCAAACATTTATTGAATGCCTATTCTGTGCCAGAAACTGTTTTAGATGCTGAGGATACAGCAGTTGACAAAACAGGTTAAAAAAAAAAAAAAAAAAGTCTAGCCTTCTTGGAGATAACATTCTAGTGAAGGTTACACTTTAGAGCATACAAATAAATCCACGATAACAAATTTGTGTTAAGTTCCAGAAAGGAAAAGCATAGAGTGCTATGGAAAAGGAAGAGCAGGGGCCATGTAATCCTAGACTAAGTTGGAGAGAAGGAGGTGGTCAGAGCCTCTCTGAACATGGACATTTAAACTGACATGAAAGCCTGATAAAGGGTTAGCTAAGTAAAAATCACCCCTAGAGGGAATAGCATATGTGAAGACCCAAAAACTAGAAAGGGTTAGTTTTATACTGAAAAAGGTCAGTGTGGTTGGGACATAACACATGTACCCAGGATGAGAGGTATAAAGTGGTGAGTTCAAAGAGATTTATTTATGCAGGGAAGGTCTATCACTTGAGACACAAATTAATCAATCAATCATCAGAATGTAGAATGCAAGAAGTCAACATTTAATAAAAGAGGCAAGGGAAGTAAAGTGTACAAAAGAAACCTAGATTTTGATCATTTCCAGAACAATATTGTATCTACTAATGAGCCCCTTTCTCCCAATTAATGTAAATATATGAGTCATTATTTATGGCTAAGTTATGCACCAGAAGTGTTCTCTTCTGGGAAGTGGAAGGCAGAATCCACAAGATACTTTGATGAAACTAAAGAGCTCATGGAATGAATAAACAAAATGTGAAATAGCCATACAAGAGAATTCCATTGAGACGTACAGAGAAATGGAATACCGATACATACTACAACAAGGATGACCCTGGAAAGTACTATGTTCAGTTAAAGAAGCTAGATTCATTGAAAACCGTCATTCTCAGCAAACTGACACAAGAATAAAAAAACAAACACTGCATGTTCTCACTCATAGGTGGGTGTTGAACAATGAGAACATGTGGGCATAGGGAGAGTAACATCACACACTGGGGTAGGTTGGGGATGGGGAGCTAGAGGAGGGACAGCAGGGAGCAGGGAGGCTGGGGAGGGAGAACACTGGGAGAAATGCCTATGTAGGTGACGGGGGACAGAGACTGCAAACCAGCATGGCACAACCCTGCGGGATGTGCACATGTACCTCAGAGCATAAAGTACAATTTTTTAAAAAAAGAAGCTAGATTCAAAAGGCCACATATTGTATGATTCCAATAATATGAAATGTTCATAGTAGGCAAATCCTTAGAGACAAAGTAGATTAACGGCAGCCAGGCGCTGGGGAGAGGGGAAAATGGGGAATGATTGCTTGATGGGTACAAGTTCTCTTTTGCAGTGTTGAAAGTGTTCTGGAATTTGATAATGGTGGTAATACATCTCTATGAATATACCAAAAACCACTAAATTGTATACTTTAAATGGGTAAACTTTGTGGTATGTAAATTATAGATCAATAAAGCTGTTTTTTAAATGTCATGGGATACTTCCTTGCATTCTAATAGTGTCAATATATGACACACTAACAAACATAGATCTAGATAGCTTGCTTACATAGGATTTTGCCAGAATTAATTTTTTAAAAACTAGTATCATCTTTAATGATTTGTGGCTAAATGAGTTATGTTTGTATTTAACAATGACTTCGGAAATTCAGTTCCATAAGATTAATTTTTTACCTGGAAAGAAACTAAAAACACTTTCAGTAATCCTTCACAAATACATGAAGATGACAAGATCCATATGTCTTATAAAATGCTGCCATTTACTACCTTCTAAAAGTACAATCAGAAAGTCTCATCCTTCGTACTGAATAAGATTGATCAAAAATGAGGCAGAGTTATAACACATTGGGGCTTTAATGAGGTTTTGGATTCTATCTCACATAAAATATTCATCAATGAACCAGAGGAGGTGTTTTGCACATAATTTATTCTTCCAGCACTAACCTACAAGTTTATTTTAGTAAGAAGACAGAGAGGGATTAAATTCATCCAATATTTTGAAGACTGTCAAGGTAAAATGTAAAATTTTATTATATTTCTAGTTTAAGAAACCTAGCGACTTATCAGGATGCTGAATCCTTATAATGGCAAGTATTCAGGAAGTATTAAAAAAACAAATAGACTTATCAGTTTTTCAACTTTCCCTTGATACTTAATGATCAAAAAATGAATAATTACTTGAAATTCATATCAACCTGAGGAATACTGCTTAACACTTCTGTTATGGAGAGGTAGAGAAAAATACATACATACATATATATATGTACACACACATATGAATATATGATGGAGATTCCATCCAATTAACAAATTCCTTAGGAAATAAGATGTAAATAAATGAATAGATAACCAAGCAAACTATATAGGAAAGCTGCTCAAGAATAGCGGATTAAAATATTGGTGAATAAAAATACTTTAGTATTTGATGGGTCCCAACTTGTATCTATTAACAAATGTGATCCTCACATCTGCTTTGTTAAATGAGCAGTGCAGAAAGAACAATCCCATTTTGCAAAGGGTCAAAATGAGGCTTGGTAAGCTAAAGCCACTGTATGCAGACTCACCCTTCTAGTAGGTGGCCTATCCAGTTTTACATCAACTCAAATCTTCTGACATTGAGTCCAATACATTCCGACATGACATAATATTCGACCATTATTTTTACTATTATTATTAATGTTATTTTTATTATTATGGGATAAAAATATACACAAATGTCAGATAGAAAGTAAATAATGGTGTAAGACGTAACAGAAATGATCTGTAACAACCAACTAGTGGCCCAGAAAATGTATTCTAGAAAAAATAATTGATTTTCTTGATTTTCGTCATTGTTTTTTGTTCATTTCACAAAGAAAAGTAAGGCACTAAGATACAGCAATATACATGAAATGATTGTCTCCCCCAGGACATGATCAATTCTCAACTATCCATGGACTCATAGGAGCAAAGATTATTTAGATTTTTTTTTTTTAGTCTCGTGGAATTTCAAATTCTCACATCAGTAGGTATTTCCTCTTTTAACAAAAACAAATTATTTTAGAAACCCATGAATTTTCTGGCTTTTGTTGATTTTTATTCTTCTCCAACTAGATAAGCATCTCTTAACCAAATAATCATTGCTTCAATAGAGAGTATGTTATTCATTATTTTGCTTTGTGCTCCAAAATTTACACAAAATTTGAAGAATGAGAAATGGCATTAGAAGGGAACAATAGAAGGGAAAAACACTTTTTAAACAATGCTTGCAGAAAGTAGAATAAGTTATCTGTGAGTAACAACCAAATACAAACTGAAATCGATATGGGGCTAGAAACCAGTTAGGGAGTTTACCAAACTTGGAGTTGATTAATCACTAATACGGATTCTCACCTAAAACGAGGAACTCATCCTTGGAATGATTTATAGTCATTCTTATCTTTGGGGGGCAGAATAGATGTTGAGCATGGAGGAAGGGAAATTGCAGTCTTGAGGGATCACTCTATCATGTTAAAAATCAACATAAGCAAGGTGTCAAAAGTTGAAGGCTTTGAGTCACCCTATCCAATTGCAGTTATCTTAGCTCTCAGATCAATACACCTATAAGTAGCCATCATATGATTTAACTGATAGTGTCCCAGACAGTGAAAAATTCAATACTGTGACCTGTGAAGTGATTTCACCTATCCCTCATCCAGCAGTAGAGGATTGATCCCCATAGCCAAAACCTCAGCCACTGAGATAGTAAGCATTTGTAATAGTAGAGAGACCTAAATGGTAATATCTATTCATTGGGGAGAGAGAGATAGGCCCTCCAAAGTGCAATAAATCTCATTATTCATTAACTTCTCCTTAAGAGTTCTGCTGATTAACTAATGACAGTTTTAATTCTTAATTCATAGGTTAACTTGACAATCTAGTTTATTATTATTATAACTTTGAGTTGTAATAAAATGTCTAGAGTATTCTGTTTTTAAAATTATACTGAAATCTCATTTTAACTATTTCTTTTTACTTTTTAATTCTTTTTTTATAGAGTCTCATTCTATCTTCCAGGATGGAGTACAGTGGCACACCAGTGGCACAATCTCGGCTCACTGTGACCTCTGCCTCCCAGTTCCAGCAATCCTCCCACCTCAGCTCCCTAAGTAGGAGTACACAATTACAGGTGTGCACTGTCCCATACCAGGATAATATTTTTTATTTTTTTGTGGAGATAGAGTTTTGCCATGTTAACCAGGCTGGTCTCCAACTCCCGACCTCAAGTGATCTGCCCACCCTTCCTCTTAAAATGTTCCTACACCTGGCCTTTCATTTTAATATATTAGCTTATGAATTCTTTTCATATAAGATGGTAGACATTTTAAAATTCAGCTTAAGTTTATTCTGTGGTATATTTCACTCATATTTTTCTTACTAGAAGCTTTTGGGGAAAATGTTGGTTTTGAAGGAAATGTATTTTCTTTGATAACTTGGCAACATGCAAACCTGTTCCCTCTCCTGCAGAGTTCATGTAGGAAACAGTCTTTCACTTTGTTGCAAACTATAAGGAAGAAGAACCAAAAGGAGTCATGGGGGAAGCCACAAAGACAGCAAAATATCCTCTTTAAGTGTACATCTGATCATGTCACATGTCTCTAAAATCACACATATTCCAAACTCCTTTTTGCCTGCAGAATAGTTAAAACATTTTAATGGACCTCCAAAGGCCTTTCAGAAACTTGCCCTTACCTCCTTTTTCATCCTCAGTTTCTACTACAAACCTACACAAATTCTGCATTTCAGAGATATCTACTGACTTACAACCACTTGAATATGCCATACTGTTTCGCATCTCCATGCCTTTGCACCTGCTATTTCCACTACCGGAACTGCCATCCTTTTCCCAGTTTCCACTTTTGATAAACTCCTACTCATTCTGAAAGACAGGTCCCATCTGCATGAGCCTCCCTGAGCCACCCAAACAACTACCCACTCCCTTGTACTTGTGCCAATCCTATACCTATTATTTATCTCATTGTTAAGTTTATTATACTTCGCTGTCATAATTTGTCCTTAAATATATTTTTAATCAGTCTGTAAGTTTCTTCCAAACCAGACCGGTATACCATTCAACTTCATATTATTAGTAATTAGCACAGTTCCTGGTACACAAAAGAATGTTCCATGAAAGTTTCTGAGTAAATCTGAAGTATTCATGACTTAAGGAATGAAATATCATCTCTTAAAGAGTAATAATTTTTAAAAAATATAAAATAAAATAATTTCACATATTAATGTATGTACAATAAGACAATTATAAGTTTACATATTCTATTTTATCATCTGACAAGTATGTTATTTTTACTTGAAAAATATGAATAACATGATTATAAAAAGTAAATAATGGGTTTCAACAACCAACATATAATTCTAAACAGTAAGCTTTTAAGTAAGATATATATCTGTCTTAATGTCTCAAGTTGCTAAGAAGATAATATCTAGACACCAAAAAATAGTTTCCAGATAAAATCTGCACATCTATGCCTTTGCATTCATAGTCACAGACATCTACTAGGAAGCTAAATGTGTAAATTCAGGTGAATTTCTGAAACACACAAAACATTCTAATTACTTGAGTCAATGGGTTGATAGGAACCTTAGTCCCAGGACTAACAAGCACACAGAACACTGAGCTTCAGGATGGGATTTTCAGGTTGGGTGAATTGGGTACCAACCAGCCATATGAACCTGTGCGGGGGACTTCTTTCTGACCTGCAGTTTCCCCCTCTGTAAAATTAGGGGCCTAGACGGTATCTCCTAGAGTCTTCCAGGTCTCACACCCTGTCAAGCTATGGATTGTTTCGAGTTACAGTAAATGATGAGGGAGGTTAAGCGATATTTATTGGTAGATAGCAAATAAGAGACCTGCTTCTCAATTCACCAATCTAATTTTCCCCCCTCACCTTTGACGACAAAACATAAAAATAAAACAAATTAAAAACAAAAATAAGATGCTTTTCTTACATGCAACACATTTAATATGGGTGGACAAATAAAACATTTGTTCTTGTTCATTATAAAAAACATTGAAACTACTATCACTTTGAGTCATTGTAGAAGATGTACATACTTTTGTTATACACAGAAACATTAAACAACTAACACATTCATATTTATATGGGATTTACTGTTTGCCAAAGCACTCATGTAGAATGCCTTGTTTAATCTTTGAAACATCACTGAGAGTGAGGACCCTTTGATTTAGACAGAGGATGGAACAGAAAGCTTCAGTGTACTGCCTGAGGTCCAGCAACTAAATGTAGAGCTAAGATTCAATTGTCAGTCTCTAGATTCAATTCAGCTTTATTCTGTATCAATGCAACCCCTCCTTCCAGTCATATTATTCATGCAGAGGATGTAGCTAAGTGAGAAAAGAAGAGATTAGAAGGCTCATCTATTTATTGAAAAATTATTTACCAGGCACATATTCTATGCCAGACACTCTGTTAGATGCCAGGGAATATCAAACCTCACACAATCCCTGCACTTCTGGACTTCTAGCTCTTACACTTCCAAGAGAGATTAAAGTGGATAAAATGAATTGTATGCCATGGGCACATGTTACAAGTGGGACATAAAGATGTGAGCAAGGAACTGTGGGAGCCCATTGAACAATTTGGCATGTTCATCAAAATCACAGATAGCCCCTGGCATTTAGCTAGGCCTTGAAGAGGGAGGAGTTTTCCAATAGGTGAACACAGGAAAAGAAGGCATGCCAGCCTGGAAAGAACAGCAGGAATGACAGCCCAGATGGATGAGTGTGCAAAGCTCACCTAGGAAGGTAGCTCTTTTGGCCAGTATGGCAAGATGAAGACTGTATGGGCATCGTTTGGTTCACAAAAAGCCAGAGGCAGCCAAGTTAAACATCCTCTCCATGTTTTTCATTCTCCAGGCTTTGCCAGAGAGGATGTTTACTTCCTCTTGCCTTCAGAATATCCTTAAGAATGGTTCTCAAAATGTGGTGCCCAACTCAACAGCATTGGTATTATCTGGTAACTTGTGAGAAATACAAATTCTTAGGCCAGGATCACAAATTTACCAAACCATCAGCTCTGAAAGTTGGGCCCAGAAATCTGTGTATTAGTAAATACTATAGGTGACTGTGATGTTCACTCAAATTTGAGAACCACTGCTTGAAAGGACTTCTGCCCATTTGAATATCCTTACACCAAAAGACATCAGTTCTAACCTAGAATTACCAACACGCTCCTGAAATCTACAGGCTAACTTTCTGTAGGGGGCAGTGAAGCTTGCAAAATGGACAATTTGGGGATAAACTAGGAATTTAGGCTGAGGCAGTGAGTCATCACTTTTTAGGACTACTGAAAGGGAGATTTAAGCATCCATTGTTAATTTGAGTAGATGCCATCTGCGGCCCTACTGTCCTTGGAATAAACTTTCGTTGTGACACAGAACTTACTGTTAGCCTTCTGTAACATCATATTTTGAATGGTGCAGAAATAGAAATTGTGAAATGCTCTTTATGGAACACCCATGTCATCTTCAAAAATGACAGTTAGAGAAGAGATGGTGGGCACATCCATTTCTTTACAGTCTTTGTGTTTGGCTTAAAACTGGTTGTAATTCAATTTGGTAAATGATCACAAGCTCTCTTTATGTCAGACTATCACTAGGCTAAGGGTGGTGATGGGAAATAAGTCACAACTCTTGTTTTTGAGAAGTTTAGTCCATTTCTTTAGAATAACCAAAAAATCTTCTTGTTTTTCCCCAATCATCCCCAGGAGTTTCTCTGGTCCCTACATTGTGGTTTCCTCCTGGAATACTCGACCAGCCTCACTTTCTGTGCCCATCAAAATCTGTCAAAGCCACGCTCAAATGCCACCAGTTTTCCTCAGCTAGATACCATCTCCTTTTAGAAAATGCAGGCCAAATAATTATTTTTCACTTACAGAGTCCTGTAGCCTTCTGAGACTACAGTATGGAGCTATAATATTAATAATATTCTAATTAGTTCCTGTATGTCCTATAAGAAAATCTTGAAGCAAATAATTTCTAATTAAAAAATATAACAGATCAAATTTTTATTAAACCAAAATAAATAAAACTCTTCTTCCAATCAATATATATTCCTCATTTTAGTCTTCTTCTTTTTTTTTTTTTTTTTTGAGGTAGAATCATGCTCTGTCACCCAGGCTGGAGTGCAGTGGCACTATCTCAGCTCACTGCAACCTCCGCCTCCCCAGTTCAAGTGATTCTACTGCCTCAGCTTCCTGAGTAACTGGGATTACAGGCACCCACCACTATGCCTGGCTAATTTTTGTGTACGTGTGTTTTTTTAGTAGAGGCTGGGTTTGACCACATTGGCCAGGCTTGTCTCGAACTCATGACCTCACGTAATCCACCCATCTCAGCCTCCCAAAGTGCTGGGATTATAGACGTGAGCCATAGCACCTCGACTGATTTTAGGCTTCTTAAGGTGAGGGTGGCACTCAGACTTTACAAATATTTAAATTTGCCTGACAAATATGTGAAGGATTTTAGGATTTTGTCATTGTATGAAGAAATAAGGAATAAAATTACTTACGAATTTTAGGCTTGGAAGTACACAAAAAGGAACCTAGTGTTTGTGGAAGTTTAGGGGGCAAGTAGGAGGGCTGGGAATAAACTATAGGTTATCTGGCTGCACTTTCTAGGTGCTCCTAATTAGCATTAATGGGTATTACATACTTGCAGTATCACACAAGACAGCAGAACTTTTTTGAGATAATTGATTGCTGCTAGGAATTTTTGAGAAATAGAGTTTATTTGTTGCCAAGCATGGCTAAAATCTGATTTGGATCTAAATGATAAAAAAAATAAATAATCTCCATATCAGCAACCCAATAGCATTTTGAATTTACATATGATTTTCTACATGATATTTTATTTAAGCCTAACAATAGCTCTGTCCTACCCTAGGATCTTGCCACAGATGGACATTCAGTGCATCTTTAAGAAGGGACAAAACAAATGATAGCCAAGTTAAGGATTAGTCCCATTTTATAGATGAAAAACAGAGGCTTACAGTGATTGAGGAAAAGTGACAGAGTCAGAAATGGTCAAGGTAAAGCAGAATAGAAGCTTCTTGAACACAGTCCGTTCCTTTCCCCACATCGCCCCGCACCGCAATCTAACAGATCTGGGCACCACCCCTCCCCTTACTTACACTGCTTATACTTTTCATATTTTCAAGAGAAAGAGTGTCCTTATGGTATTCCTCTGATAAACGCTAGCTATATATAGAAACTCATAGCTAATAAGCCACTTCTGACACATCAGCGGAAAAAAAATTAGTCAACTAGATTGATTGACCACATTTTTTACTTTTCAGAGGAATATGACAGTTTTCCCCCTCATTCCTTAAGGCAGTGATAAAGAATCCTTCCAATTCTGTACCTGAGCGCAAGGAACAAATGTTAGGAGTAATAACTCAATATTAACATAGTAAATTTTGCTGTATAGATTATGAAACATCTTCTTAAAGTCCTGTTTTCTATATCGTATATATAACATCAATGACATACATTCCTCTGAAAAATTTTCTGTGTGCAGAGACATCTGCTGCCTGGCCAATATCTATTCTCACTTCCTCCTTATTAACACAATCTCTACATTGTTGATAGCAACAATGTACCCAGCTACATATCCTAGCCGCCCTTATAGATAGGTGTTAAAATTTTAAAAATTTTAAGAGGTACTTCAGAGAAGGAGAAACCATTCCATTGACAGGCCTTTCTTTTTTCCTACATTTCTGTTTCTAAAACCCAGATGTGACGGTTGGAGCTGCCATAGACAGACAGACATCTTTTGACCTTGAATTGACCCTGAAGATGGAAGCTACAGAATAGGAATGCAGAATAGAAGGACTGAGAAAAACTGAGAGGCTGACGAAATCACAACATCACCATACCAACCTCTTGACTTCTATGTCAAGGGAAAATTAATTCTATTTAGTTTACTAGTATTACTTACATTTCTGTTACCAGTTGACCAATTTAATCATAAATGATTAGTCCCCCAAAATATGAGTAAGACAAAGAGCTAGAAAAAATTTGATTACGACTGTATTTTAAAGTTAAAGAGGAACTGAGTAATAGATGGACCAGTGTCCCATGCTAATATGGGCTAGAAGAAGATGATGATTTTCCCTAAATAAGGCAACCAGAAATGGAACGTTATCAGGAGTCTGAGTCATGCCAGAAAGAAGATGATGATGTTTGCAAACCTGCATAGTGATGCAATAGAGATGGAGGAATGGGGAAAGGTGAATATAAGCATGAGGATTTTAGAGCAAAATGTCAGTGAAGCCATAGGAAAAGAAGCTGTTCGGGACTGGAGGGGAAAAATAACCAGCCCCCCAGACACATGGGCCAAGAAAAGAAATATTACACCCCAGAAAAGAAAGAAATTCCCTCATCCAGGAGGTTGGGGAAGAAGAAATTCTTTTCCTCGCAATACCTGGCACAGGACTTTTTAGAAGGGTATGCACTCAATAAATGTATGTTGATTAAGCTA
This sequence comes from Saimiri boliviensis, assembly GCF_048565385.1. Lineage (NCBI taxonomy): Eukaryota > Metazoa > Chordata > Mammalia > Primates > Cebidae > Saimiri > Saimiri boliviensis. The sequence continues at coordinate 80,917,082 of NC_133456.1, forward strand.
TCCAAAGAAACAGTGATAGAAGCTCACCAAAGAAGCCTTTTATGTTCAAAATGGTGGATAAAACATACAGTTTCATCTGAAACCTTTCTCACTCTCCTTTAACTGTCACTAAACAACATCTGAATTATAAGGTGAAAAGACACACACACACACACACACACACACACAGAATTATAGTAATGCAAATACATGTAGTCAAAGCCTCATAGCACAAAGGAATGAGAATTTAAACACACTTGGCATTAACTCGTGACCACTGTTTAAAACTCCATGCTCCATATTTACACATTTGTTTTTCTAGTGCAGTGGTTCTCAGCTGGAGTGATCTGGCCCCCAGGGACACTGAGCAATTCCTGTATCCCTGATTGTCATAACTAGGGTGGGAGGAGGGATGCTTCTGGCATCCAGTAGTTAGAGGCCAGGGATGCTGTTAACCAACCATTCTGCAATGCACAGGACAGCCTCCCACTTCCAAACCAAAGACTTACATCATACATATCCAGAAACAATGCCAGCTACTTCAAGATTATGGACATATTCTCTCCAATGTTGACAGTCTTTAAGTTCATGTAATATTTTTCAGAGTACCCGACAAGAAAATACCTGGCAGTGTAGGATCATGAAAAGATAATGTGTGGTCTATAATTCTTGGTGTGACCCAGCTTCCAATGTGTTGTCATTGTTATTCACAGAAAGCTTGAAATGAATCATAGCCACAGTTATTAAATATACACTGATTGGCAAATACAATGTGAAAAACTTTACAAAGATAAATCTTACTGAATCTACAGAACATTACTGAGGGATAGGTGTTAGTATAAAGTCCCATGGCCAAGGTCACAGCACTTACAAATAACAGAGGAACCCAGTACATATCAACAATGGGAAGGTTAATATGTAATCATGAAAGGGTTGCTATTCTGGATATCTATGTTCTCTAGTGAGTTGAGGTGGGGGGGTTTTTCCTTTATGTTCATAAAGATGATAACTTTCTTGCACAGAATACTTCCTGAAATGTACTGTGCATTCTGCACTTTATTCGATATACCGTATTGAGCATAATTTAATCTTCTCTTAACATGTAAGGGCAGTTATGATGAATATCCACATTGTCCTGTATTAGATCAAATAAAATGTTCAGGGCTTCCTGTCACTTCACTAGATAGTCCCAACACTTTTAGAGTTTTTCTGTCTGATTTTTTATCATTTTTCTGCCTCTTTTTAACTACATCCACTGTGCCTACATTCAGATTCTTCCAGTCTTCTACAGGATAGAAAAAAAGAGAGAACTGTTTAAAAACAAAACAAAAACAGAATGATTAGAACTTTAAAATAAGCTCCTAAAAGAAACTCCCATAACGTAGAGGGAGAGGGGATAGAGGTGAGAAGGAAGAAGAGCTAAGACTCTAGGTATCAATTTTATCTGCATCAAATTCCTTTTGGCGTTATTTCTTGGTTTACAACTGAGTTCCAACTACCTGAATTTGTTAAATCTATAAGATTCAGACTCATGTGGTATTAAAATACAGGTAGTATTTTAATCCTGATCATTTTTAAAATCCTATATTTGGCTATATTGTAATGGGATGTTATATTATGTATCTACCAAGCTATGCATGACACTTAAACCCAAATTATCAATAAAACCACATTTCCTAGAAAAATCCTAACAATACTTTTAGTTTTTAAACATGCAGCTCCCATTTTTAAATTGCAAAAGCATCAAAGCTCTAATAAAATTTTCAGAAGTAATAAATGTGACAAGATAATGTGAAGTTTTAAAGGCTTTCTTATTCTAGTCTAAACTATATTTCTGCAATGAGGCCCACAAGACCATTTGGAGGTTTGTTTTTTTTTTCACTCTATCATTGCTCGTTTTGGAAAACAGAAAGGACCTTTATCAGTACTTTGCAATTGCAGATACAAAATTTATCAGTACTTTGCAATTGAAGATACAAAACAGTGCACTGACAGAGATGCTGCAAAGTTTAACTAGGACAAAATACAATAGGACACACCAGTGATTCTTGAACAATCACAGAAAAACCATGATAAATGTGCTAAATAATCAATCAGCCCACCGTTAAAAAATCACATTTAAATAGATTTTCTATATAGTTTTATATAAACAAAATAGGTGATAAACTGGACCCATGCCTTAGCAGGCTGAAAGCTGATATTGAAACTGTCAGTGGTCAGGTACCCAGAACTTGGCATGTCAGAGTGCTTCATTGCTTCTGTAGCTCACCACTCGCCTCTTGCAAATCAAGATTAGCTGCTGGCTTGTGAGAATATTCCCTTGGGTACCTAAATGCTGCTACCAGCAGTTTTATTACATTCTGCCATGACTTTGTGAAGCTGAGCAAGCTGTAGCCTCTGCACGAAGATCATCATGGAGAGCAGAACAATGCAGAGTTTGGATCATGCTAACTAATAAATGAAATTTTAGGATGCATTAGCTTTATCCTAGGAAGCATGACACTTGGCTTATTTTGAAATAATGAGTTAGCTTTAGAAGAGATAAAACTTCTGCCTTTCTTCTGAATCATAGTTTTGTGTAACTTAGGTTTTCAAATAAAATAATTTATTTGTCCAGTGCAATAATTAGTATGAAATTACCAGTGCAGTCAAGATTTTTTAAAAACTTCATCTGCTACATATCAAAATAGCTATCCCATTAGGAGCTGAAGACACAGTTCCTGAAAAGGTGACTGAGTTTTTCTCTGGAAATTTTACAGGCTCTTCATTTGTTCTAAAATAAACCACAATGTGATACCCAGGTGCCAGGCCCTTTGCAAAGTACTCAGTATGCAAAGATAAGTCATACATGGCCCCTGCCTTCCAGGGCTTAGTGGTCCTGCCAGGATGCCAAGCTGCTTCCCTATGTACCCTGAGTAGATCATGGGACAGGACAAATCAGGCTTGAAAGTCACCCCAGTCTCAGCTGCTGATGCTAGGTTTCCACGAATAGAAAAACATGAGCTTAAAAATGGACATATCTATTCTAAAAAGATCCCAGAAAATTATAACTACTGAGGGTAAGTTTGTAGCAACATATTAGTGTAATATCATACAAATAAAGTGTTGATACATCTTATGGCACTTCTTTTTTTCTCTCTCTACATCCCATTAAAATATACAAAACCCAAAAATATGACCTGACATCACTGTAGCAATAAAAGCTAAAGTAATAATATCTAACAACAGTTTTTTAGTACCTCGGAGAAATCAATACTCATCTGTATAAGATGAACATGTGGCCTCATCCACAGCTGATGTGCATATACAGGCTAGAAAAGTTGCAGAAGCCACCAGTCACTCTCACTGTGTAGATCCGTCTCAAACCTGCAGAAATCAGAAATCTTACATCTCCCCTTCCCACATATATTGCAATATGGAAATACAATAAATAAATAGTTAACTAAGCCATCTAAGATGATTTTTTTTCTCTCCCTTGGCATTTGCTTTTTCCTTAAAGGAGCATTAGTGGATTACCCTTATATAAAAAAATGAAGACTTTAATGCCCAGTGGTACAGAAATTCCAAGTAGGATGTAATATAAAGTTGGTGAGTGGGCACTAATGAAGCTAGGAAGAACTCTGACCATTGTATCCTCTGTTTCTGGAAAAGCAAAAACTAGAAAATTTTGAACTTACAAGGGGTGAAAAATTATCTTCCTTAGAGCCACAGAAGTATCTTCTATATTGGAAGCAGAAGATACTTCCTTATTTAGGCAGAGCCATACAAATAGACCTCACAAAAATTAGTGAAGAGCTTTGTACTAATCAATTACACTCTCATAGAAATTACTGGGGAATAAGGGAAAACAGAGAAGGCTTACTTTTGGAAAACTCCAGGGTTGGATTAATGCTCAAGGAAAAGTAAACATTTAGGGGTGGGGGTGGGGGACAAAAAACAACACAGGTGGACCCATGCTATAAAACTGAAATAAGGAAAAGTTGTTCTGAATGTGCAGAAAAAAACCATAGTTCCTAATTTTTTAAAAAAAGGAATCTAATATTAAGAAAAAAACTTAAAATGTCTGTTCTGGGCTCTCAAATAAATACATGAAATAGTACACTTGTTAAGGTTAGGAATAAATGATGAGATAAAAAGATAATTTATGGAAATATGGTCTAAAATTATTAAGGGTCCTGGCTGAGAAAAGCAAGGTAACAATAACCAAATTAATCCTACACTGGAATTGGAAAAGAACAAAACTGGCTCATGCCTGTAATACCAGCACTTTGGGAGGTCAAGGCAGGAGGATCACTTAACGTTAGCAGTTCAAGACCAGCCTGGCCAACATAGTGAAACCCCATCTCTACTAAAAACACAAAGATTAGCCTGGCATGGTTGCCTGTGCCTGTAATCTCAGCTATTTGGGATGCTGAGGCAGGAGAATCACTTGAACCTGGGTGGTGGAGGTTGCAGTAAGCCAAGATCATGCCATTGCACTCCAGCCTGGACACAGAGTGAGACTCCGTCTCAAAAAAAAAAAAAAAAATTAAATCGTTGATGTAAAGAGAATTGAAATTCTCCCAAGAATCAGAAAAGATGAAAGATATGACAGGGAAGAAAATAAAAATAGTAAAGACTGGAGATTTCTCTTTACAAGTAATTTTTATCCCTAAGCACAAATCTTAGAGTAGAAGAGAAATAATAATCAAGAAAATATTTCCTAAGCTGAAGACTGACCAGAGTCTGAGATTATCATGTTCCAGACAAAATGTAATCAATCTAGCAAATAAATGACTGACATGTGAAGATTCAACCTTCTGCTATCCAAAATCAGTGACAGCCAGATGTGGTAAATTACCTGGGGCTTCTGCATTCAAGACAATCAGACCCAGTTCAAATCATAGCTTTACTACTTAAAAGCTGCATAAATATGGGCAAGTAACTGTATCACGCTTGCCATAAAATTCTACTTCAAGAAGCTTTATCACATCAACACATCCCACTCCCTAATGAAAAATCCCTTTCACTGATCTCCTACTGCATCTGACTCAGACTGAGTAGGCTTCCTTATTCCTCACTCCATATTCCACAGTCCTCATTCACCAGGGTATGTCTAATAGGAATGATGAAAGAAAAGGGAAGGAAAGATAAGAGAAAGAAGGAAGTAGCCTCAAAGTCATTTTCCCTCGAATAATAGCAACTGCCTTCAAAAGAGGATCACAGCTAACCTTTAATAAAACATCTCAGATGATATGTTATTCATCTTCCAGAGGTAATATTCTTGTCTTATTGTAAAGACGGGTTTGCTTTGGTCGCTACACATTTCCTTTATTAGCTTATTTCTACCATTCATTTTCACTACAAATTTATTTTCATAAATCTGAATCATTGCAAAATCCAAATAAATAGCCTCCAGTAACTTCAATAACTATATTAGCAAAATGGTTAATTCATTAATTCAGCTTCTAAAATGATCTTTCCCAGGGACTTGCTTGAAAGCTCCCTAGGTTAGAGTCCGTCTCCAATACATTTATTTTCCATGACAAGCCAATTTCTATAGGCTTTCACCTTCTAGTAAGGCTGACTTGGGTCCTCTACAAAGAGGAGCACTTGATATACTCAGGCGCTTTTAAATATAGCCCAAACTCTGTCTCCATTTTTTACAGATTCAATGCCTAAAGCTGGGGTTTTTACAACGAATGCAAGCTTTAAACAGCTTCTTCTCTTTTGTCTCTAAGTATCATTTTCATTATAAGTAAGGACCAACCTTAATGGTAAATATTTTTCTACCAACATTTTCCCTTACTGCATTTTATAAGTCAGAGTCTCATTGATTACCAGACGGAGTGGATCATAATTATACTTTTTAATTAAATAATGACCTCGGCAAATGCACAAATACTTGTATGTTTAGTACTTTTTATCTCCAAAGATCATTGGGAGGCCTGGTTCTCAAGAAGCGGGAGCTCTCCTCTGGATGCTTCTACCAAATAGCTACAGTGGTGGAAACTCCCTTCTCTTTCAGGAATTTAAGTAGCAAAGCTAATCAGTGAAGAAGACAATGCCAGAATTCTGGTTCATGACTATTCAATGTTCTTTTTAGGCAGCCCACCAGAACTGAGACAGAAACAACACACAATCATGACTTGGAAAAGTTGGGGGCAGAAAAAGTAACAATCCAGTAAGGTCATTTCTGTGAAAGCGCTTTGTAAACGGACAGTTATTAATACAGTTATATGTGGTTGTTAGGCAATTGTCTATAAAATGAAGAGTGCCAGATTTAGAATTAGAAGAGCTGATGATAATTGTAGTTTAGGGAATATTTGAGTATCAATTTTCCTATGGATAGTAATGGTGCAATAGTACTCTCTTCACAGAATTGTTCTGAAGTTCAAATGTAATACTTTTATCAAAGCACCTACTCCAGAGGGAAGCACATAGAAGAATCTCAATAAAGGAGGTCCAAAGCTGGTAGGTGGCTTGTTCTCTGGTCTTTCACATGCCATAGAACAGGCGTCCTGTGAAGTCCATAAAAATCTTAGGCAGATGAGTACCCTCGGCCAAACACACTGGCCCAGTCCTATTTGCCCTTCCCTGTCGTCTCTCTGTTTATAGCTGTTTCATCAGTTTATAGCTTTCCTGATTTAGTGATTCTCATGTTAGAGAAGCCACTTAAAAGTCAAGTTATCATTACCATTAAACATAAAGAAACATGTTCAAGCTGTCAAATATCGAACAGTCTCTGATTCCTATTCAACATTATTTTCCCTCTCAGAATGCTTTCCTTCCAGCTGCAATTGAGATATATGTTTTTGGCAGAAGAGATGCTAAAGAAAAAAAATCTTTTAGCTTGTCTCCAAGGATTTTACTTTTGCACAAACATAGAGATCCTACAATAATGGTGACAATATCCATTTGTTCTGTGTTTGCAATTAGCCTAGCATTTTCACATGCGTTATATAATCCCATTAGGTAGACAGACAGGTAATAGTATCCCCATGTTAGATAAGAGGCCTCTGAAGGACATAGTACACATAAGCTTCTTCAATCCTACCATTAATAAGTGATCAAGCTGATTGTGGATCTATGGATGTGAAGACTAAAAATGTTCATACCTTTTTCAAGATATGTGGAAGAAGAAGTATTTGGAATTGTGAAGGTAACCAATGTCCTCCTCACTGTAACATACCATAATATTTCACTTTGTGTCAACCAAATGAATCTATTATGAGATATTAAAAGATACCTTCATAATAAAATCAAAAAAACATTATAATCCAACAAAGTGGCCAGGTGTAGAGGCTCGTGCCTGTAATCCCTGTACTTTGGGAAGCCGACGTGGGGGGATCAGGAGGTCAGGAGATCAAGACAATCCCAGCCAACATGGTGAAACTCTGTCTCTACTAAAAAAAAAATGCAAAAATTAGCTGGGCATGGTGGCAGATGCCTGTAGTCCCAGCTACTCGGGAGGCTGAAGCAGGAGAATCTCTTGAACCCGGGAGGCAGAGGTTGTAGTGAGCCGAGATCGTGCCACTGCACTCCAGCCCGGGTGACAGAATGAGACCTCGTGTCAAAATAGTTAGTTAGTTAACTAATTAATTTAATTAAATAAAAATAATCCAACAAAGTTTCCACTGTCTGGATTAGACAAGTAGTAGCAACTGAGGAGCACTGAGTGTGAGCACTGCCTATTTTAAATGAGCCATAGACATGCCAGGTGAATGAAACTACCCCCCACAGTTGTAGGACCCTGGACCTTCTGATTTTAGAGGTCTTACATCAGAGCACTAAAACTACCACCAGGATTACTTCCTTAATTTATACAAAGAAGATTTTTAGAAGTCATTAAAGGCCTGGCACGGTGGCTCACACCTGTAATCCCAGCACCTTGGTAGGCCGAAGCAGGCATATCACCTGAGGTCAGGAGTTTGAGATCAGCCTGGTTAACATGGTGAAACCCATTCTTTACTAAAAATACAAAAAAAAAAAAAATTAGCTGGGCATGGTGGCACGTGCCTGTGATCCCAGCTACTCGGGATGTTGAGGAGGAGAATTGCTTGAATCTTGGAGGCGGAGGTTGCAGCGAGTTGGGATCTCGCCACTGCACTCCAGCCTGGGTGACAGAGTGAGGCTCCATCTTAAAAAAAAAAAAAAAAAAAAAAGTCAACAAAAGGCCAGCCCCAAATAGTTTGATTATTTATTGTTATTCCTTCTGCATGGAATAAAAATCCAGTACAACTCGAAGTGATATCTACTCTCTAGCTTTTTTCTAACATTTAGTTTTTGTACAGCTAAGTAATGCTTACCAAGTAGGGAAAAACTAGAAAACACAGAAAAGCAAAAAGAAGAAAAATAAATTATTTAGAAACCCTATCTGGAGTTCAGTAAGATTTTAATACATTAATCCTGAAAATCCAGCAAAATCAGGACAATGGTTTATCTAAGGGTAATGAGAAATAAAATATCTATATTAGAGAACTTGAGCTTTTTACTGAAATGCAGGTAGTTAGAAAATATTTTTTAAATGCTTGTTACATATTAGCAATAGGATGGGGCAGGAGAGTGGGTGGAGAGTAAAAGAATTAATTAGACACAGTTCTTTATAGAATTTCACCTAAATACATATTTTTTAAAAATCAATTTCATCATGGTTCATGGAACAATTACAGGAAAAGGTAAGAAAATGAAGATTGAATCACAGATAAGTCAAAGAACAGATTGCTATGCCATTACCATAAACGGTAAACCTGAAATAAATAAAGAATGTGCTTTCATATACCCCCCATGGAATACTATGCAGCCATAAAAAAAGAATGAGTTCATATCCTTTGCAGGGCCTGGATGAAGCTGGAAGCCATTATTCTCAGTCAACTAACATGTGAACAGAAAACCAAATACTGCATGTTCTTATAAGTGGGAGTTGAGCAATGAGAACACATGGACACAGGGAGGGGAACATCACACACCAGGGCCTGTTGAAGGTTGGGGGAAGGGGAAAGAGAGCATTAAGACAAATACCTAATGCCTCCAAGACTTAAAACCTAGATTATTGGTTGATACATACAGCAAACCACCATGGAACATGTATACAAAACACATGTCACATGTAACAAACCAGCATCGTCTGCACATGTGTCCCAGAACTTAACATTAAAAAAAAAAGGATGTCCCTTATCTAAAGTTTTATATGTGGGACCAACGCTCAAGACAGAATTCAGGATATTCAATTCTATTAGTCATGAAAGAAGACCTTTCATTAAGAAGACACAACCAGTAATGGTGAAATTGAATTATCAAAGTTTCTGGCAGTTTTGTTTGTTTTGTTTGCTATGACTGAGTACATTCATCAAATTTTAATACCACTAAAAAATAGTCCCTAGTGCTCATGCAGTTAAAACAAAACCAATATAGCTTACCTGTGAAGTAGAAGAGAGAAAGATTTTTGGAAATGAACAAACCCCAAAATAATAGCTCTCAATTTGATAACAATAAATTAAGTACTAAAAAGGAGGTCATTTCATTTGAAATACCTTTCTTTTTTATAATTAAGGATGCTTTCTTGAGTTTTATACTGTTTTCTACTCAGTTTTATATAGCTTTGCTTAATTTAAGAATTTGTTTTCACTCTGTGAACTTTCTCTACAAACGAGCAAACAGTTTATCATTTTTTGCTATCACTTTCAAATTCGCTAGAAAAATGGATGGGCGCTCATCTGTAGTCAAAACATTTCTAGAAGGATTTACAAGCTTTCTTCTCAGTACTTTATGTAATCATTTTTCCAGATGTAAGTTAAAACATAAATACAAGTGCTATGACTTCTATTTTAGCACTCCACAAAATACAAATCTACTATAAACAAGTGCCACTATGAAACACGGGGCTCACTATTCTTTATAGAACAGGGGCCATCGTCTAGGCGTTTAGCATAGGATTATAATTGTGAGTAAGAAGACTGACTGTTACAACTGGAAATTGCCTTGGAGGTCTTCAAGTCCAGAGACTTTACGTCTGAGAAAACCAAGAAAGAAGGGAAAGAGCCTCATCCAAAGTGAGTATTCAGTGCACATGTCCTGACAGCCTAGCATGTAATGACCTGCAGCAAAACTTCATTATAAATTCTCTTCAACCTCACCAATACTGTAATTTTGTTTAATAGTCAATCAAACAGTAAATATTTAGTATGCCAACAATATGATTGATACTACATTAGTAGATTAGAGATTAAAGAATATAATAGCTTAGATGGATGGATAGATGGACACATGGATAGTTATAGATAGATAGACATTGAAAAATCATAATATAATCTTCACCACAAACAAGTTTATTATGTGGAAGCAAAAGGAAAAAAATCATGATTCAACATGATGCAATTCACAAAGTTATATATCATTCATTCATTGATTAGAAATTGAGTGAGTACCTACTATGTATAATGCACTCTACTAAGTGCTAGAATTCAGATAACAATTTTTTTAGAATTTCCCAACCTAGTGGTGAAGATAATCATGTAAAACAACTATAGTAAATGCTTTAATAGAGGATCTATAATAGCATAGAAGGGAGAAAACCTTCTGGAAAGGTCACAAAGGGCTTCACAGCAAAAAGCCCACATAAGCAGAGTTTTAAAGGATGAGTAGGAGCCGGGTGTGGTTGCTCACACCTGTAACCCTGGCACTTTGGAAGGCTGAGGCAGATGAATCACATGAGGTCAGGACATTGAGATCCTCCTGGCTAACATGGTGAAATCTCGTACCTACTAAAAATACAAACAATTAGTCAGTGTGGTAGCTCACGCCTATGGTCCCAGCAACTTAGGAAGCCGAGGCAGGAGAATCGCTTAAACTTCGGAGGAGCCAAGATCGCTGTCACTGCACTCCAGCCTAGGCAACAGAGCTAGGCTCCTTAGCAACAACAAAAAGTAGGAGATTACTATGCAGAGATGGAGGACAGAGCATACCTGATAGAGGCGCCAGCACGGTGAAAGTCACAGAGGAGTGGGAGAGTATAGTATACCTGCAGAATGGCAAGTGTGGTAGAGAAGACTCACTCAACAGGAGGCAAGAGGTCAGAAAGAGTGAGATATTGAGATATTTTTGACATAATGTTATGTTGTTAGTGCTTTTTCCTGAAGGAAATGAAAAGCCAAGGAAAGATTTTAAGCTGGAAGAAAAACGTTATCAGACACACATAATGAAAAGGTAAAATTTGTCATTAGTTTTATTTCTGAAAATGTAATCTAGGAACATAATAATGGACACATGCAAGTATTTAGCCATAAAGATATTTATCATTGTGATATTTATAATGACAAGAAATTAAAAACAGCCTAAGTGTCCAAGAATGGGGGACTGATTTAATAAATGTTGCTACTTTCATAAAATGGATAAATAGGTAGAAATGGCAGATTAAGCACATACCAAAAATTCCCCCTTCCCCTCTGAACTTAAAAAAAAAAAAAAAAAAACTGGTATAATAAGTAATGAAAAGATGCAACAAAATCAGTTATATATAACTGAAAACTGCATACTCTAAGAATGAAAACATTTCTGCATGGTGGAAACAGAGTGGCAACCCACAGCAATAACTGGAAACAAAGCTACTAGTCTTGAGGGAACTGGGAATGGATATAAATATTGGGTCAGGATTCTTAATGGGAATATTGAGTGGGGGACAAATATGACTCCTGCATAGTAGGAGAGTCAGAGATAGGCTCTCCAAATAAGCTCAGAAGCTGAGATTGCGCTGCCCACCTTCAAAGAGATAGAGGAGTTTCTTCCCATTCTCTAGGTCTGTGGCCAGAAACGTGCCACTCTGAGGGCAGAAGACAAATTTCTGCTGGTACGTAGGGTCTGCGTGATACACAGATGCAGGACCTGGGCTTTGACTACCCCAAAGGGTAAAATTCGTACTGAGATGTGATCATGAGACCTGGTTTGGAGCTGTGCATTGTGCACGGCCCAGAATTTAAGAGCTAAAAAACTTGGTTTGTTGATTGCAAAGTGCTTTGACTCACAAACAGTTAAAGCACTGAATAAATGTTTATGGAGTCCCCGACCTTCAAAGAGTCTTCAGTCTAGTATATCAATAAGAATGGTTAAAGCATTATTTGTGTTATCATGGACATATATACAAAGTATAATGGGAGCCTGAAGGATAGTTTGAATCTCTGTGAGACTCAAGAAAAGGCTTCATGAAGCAGATGAAAATTGAATTGCAAAGTTGAGTAGATGTTTTCCAGGTACAGTGAAGATAGACAAAATGGAAGAGCTATCTGGCTAAGCAGTGTCAAACCCATGACATTTGGCTCAGCTGGATTGTAGATGGCAATCTCAGGGAATCTCTATCTTATTTATCAGTTTTCATGTGTATCCTAGCCTGGAAACTAGACTATTATAAGCATGAAAATAGGTTTTCAACAAAGCCTGTCTGAATGGAGAATGCAGAGGTGAATGAAGCCTCTATTGGGAACCCATCACATAGCCACCAAACCAGAAGACCATATGAGTATTCTTCGTTCGATTTAGCATTAAGTGCAAATAAAAGCATGAATCAGTTCTTCCTCCCCTCTTGTGATGAGTGCTTAGAATTTGTTGGAGCAACTCCTGGTCCAGCCCACATCACTACAAGACAAAAGAGTTAGTATGACAGTATCACCCAGTATCAGACTTCACAGACAGAACAGGAGAACTTCAGAGAAAGAGGTGCAGAGTCCTAGAAGCATAGAGTTGAAAGAAATCTAAGAGAACAGCACCAACTCCTCTCTTTATGAAATGGAAAGAGGCCTTAAAAATCTGTGTCTGAGTCACATTGCAAATTAGAGGTAGACCTCAAGCTTCCTGTTTTGCGGTTCACAGTGCTTTCTAGCTCTTTTCATGTAATAATGTATGTAAGTGAATTAGAATGGATTCATTATATGTGAGTTTGTGGGTTGTACTGTGTCTCCCCAAAATTCATATGTTAAAGTCCTCACCTACAGTAACTGAAAATGTAACCATATTTTGAGATAGGGCCCTTACAAAGGTAATCAAGTTAAAATGAGGTCATTAGGGTGGGCTTTAATCCAGTGTGATTGACATCCTCAAAAAATGGATATTTACATGCACATATACACACAAGGAGAAACACTATGGAAAGATGAAGGCAGCAATGGGGCCAAGGCCTGACAAAGACTGCCAACAAACCACTCAAGCTAAGGAAGAGGTATGGAATGAAACAGACTATCCCTAATATTTCTCAGAAGGAACCAACCTTGCCGATACCTCAGCCTCAGACTTCCAGCCTCCAGAATGGTGAGAAAATACATTTCTGTTACCAAAGCCACTCCGTTTGTGATACTTTTTTACAGCAGCTCTAGGAAACGAATTCAGTAAGTTTGAAACAGAGGCACAGTGCTCCTCCAGCGTCTAATAAGTCGTTCATCTGCAGTCTGGATTTGCTCACTCTGTGGGAACTGTGGTCCTGACCCCAGCCTAAATATGTGCCGCAAAGACTGCTTGACTTTGTGTAGCATGAAAAGTCTATACCTCAACACATACGATAAAGATGACCTGCCAGTGACCCTCCTCCCTCCTCACCTTCCGAACTATCACCTCCCCAAAGTCCCACACTCAGAGTTGACTGGGCCTAGTTCTGCAGGCAAAAGTGAACCCCCCATTTATAATAATTGGTGAACTTCAGGGTTGAGATGATCGTACAGTAGGCCAGAGAGAAAATCCTGAGGTTGTGTCAGGCAAATTCCAGGACGTACTGTGATGCTCTCAGAGTTCTGGCCCAGAGCAATTTATATGTATACATGGAGAGACATCTTTTTCTCTTTGAACAGAATTTCCAATTGTTTCAATATGAATATTTTCTAGTAATTTTACTAGCTACTTCAATATATTATTTTTTTTTTCCTGACAGAAAGATACAAAAGGCTCCAAAGAATAGGAAACTCTAAAAACAGCCACATGCTCTGTGCCTGAGCAGCATGCTTTGCCACCAATGGATGCAATGTGACCTCACCCTTTTTTGGTATTTTTCAGTGCAAGCTGCCCCACCCAGATATGTGTGCTGATGCAAAAGACAGCTCCTGGCATTTCTTCCATCTCACACAGAGGTTGTATCCCAAGTGGACTGCCTGGCATTAGAAGTTCTGAATTTGGCAGTCCTAATCCATAAGTCTGGGGCAGGCTGACTGAGAACCCATTCACCCAGAAACACTGGAGTCATTTCCAGATTAAGTCCTGGTACTATGTTCTCTATGAATACAAAGTAATTGTTTTGGTAGAGAGTAAGCCTAGCTGGGCATACTGTCTAAATGCTTTCTAAAGCTACTCCATCATGAGTAAAACATCCTAAGAACAGTTATACCATATAGTACTCACTTTTGGGTTTTCAATTATACAAGTTGCTATCATAATACTTAATGACAAAATAACTAACCTCTAGTTACTATGGGCCCTTACTATGTGACAGGCTAAATATGCCAAATTCTTTTACACTTATTATTGTGTGCTAATTTTTACAAAACCCTTGTGAGGTGGTGCTCTTCTTATCCCCACCTCACGGATGAGGAAGGAGCACAGGTAAATACATGGTTAAGTAAATGACTCAAATTCACACAGCTGATAAATGGCAGATGTAGAGTGTGAAGCCCAGCTGGTTGCAGAGCTCATGCTTATAAACCAGTATCCTGGTCTGCTTCTCACACTGAGGGCCACCATTACTGTCACTTCTTTCTCCCCGACTGTGAACTTTTTTTGAAATCAGTGAGGATCCCCTTCTCAGCTCTGCCACCTGCATTTAATGACTATTGTTGAACGACTCAAACTCATTCATGTCTTCATGCCCTAACCGGGACACATTCTCTCCCTCCACTCAATTTTCTCAGTTTCTCATAGATGATTTGACCATTTCTGCCTGGTAGTTGTTTATATATCTTAAACCTCCCTCCTTTCCCCACAGCTTATATATGTGCAAAATTTATAGCTGAGTTATTTCTGCAGTTTCCCTGTAGCCCACCATATTCCCTTGCATTTAGTAAGAAGTTCTCCATGAACATTTCTGGAATAAATGAAAACAGGGTCAGTGCATGGCATGGTACAGAATCCAGGGCTTTCCTGAGAGCCAGCCCAGGCTCAGGTTATCTTTCATACGGTCAGTTACAGTGGGTCCTTAGACAGTGCTCACTGGGAAATGTGGAAGACCTGGAATTTACGCTAGAGCAGTGGTTCTTGATCTTTAGTATGCTTCAGCATCCCCTGAAGACTTTGCTGGACCTACTCCAGAGTTTCTGATTCAGGGGGTATGCAGGTGAGGCCAAGAATTTTCGTTCTTAACAAATTCCCTGGTGAGGTTAATGGTGGAGATTTAGGGGCCACATTTTTGGGAATCTCTGCTCTGGATCCCAGTTTTGGAGAATAGTAAATATTTTAAGTGAGAAAGAAAGAAATAAGAAGCTCCTTGGTGGAGCAAGGTTATGCAGCAAATAGAAGAAGCCTAGAAGGTCAGATTTAGATGGGAAACAGAAGTAGCTGGGTAAGTCTGGGATGCAAGAATGTATAAAGTGGAGTATCGGAAGATAGGCAATAAATGTGGAGTTGACACAAAAGATAAGCAGCTCTACTCCGTCTTCAGATCACAAAGAGATGTAGCCAGGCACAGTGGTTCAAGCCTGTAATCTCAGCACTTTGGCAGGCCAAGGTGGGTGGATCATTTGAACCCAAGAGTTCAAGACCAGCCCGGACAACATGGTAAAAGCCCATTTCTACTAAGAATACAAAAAAATTAGCTGGGTGTGGTGGCACATGCCTGTAATCCCAGCTAAGTAGGAGGCTGAGGGGGAGGATGGCTTGAGCCCTGGAGTTTGAGGCTGAAGTGAGCTGTGATTGTGCCACTGTACTCCAGCCTGGGATACAGAGCAGGTATCTTTTCCCTCACTGTCCCCCATCCCAGTGTGCCAACTAAAAAAAACAAAACTCATTCATAGAAATCTAGATTCATCTTCTCATACAGGGAGGTCCCAGATCCCACCCACCACTACCAACCAGGGATCACACCCAAAGGCCAAACACCGTATTATTCTAAAGCTTCTAAATCCTGATGGCTGCTTCTTGTGGTTTCTCCAAACAGCTGCACATTATCATGGGATCCAGGTAAACAGGCCATGGGGCTTCAGACTTGGAAGCTGAGGCCTTTGAATTTCAGTGGCAGGACAGGAGACAGTAATTCTTCTTGAGTTGGAGGAGCATAAAATCCTCTCTCCCACTCCCTGCTGCCAGGTGCATGCCTGATAATGAAACATCACATTTTAAAAGACGGAAATAACAAAAAAAAATTTTTTTCTCTGGTTCCCATGTTGGTGAAGGATTTCTATACTAAGGGCTTTTTTCCTTTACTAGAAAAATAGCTTGTCCCATGTTTTGCATTGCCTCAATGTGAAGAAAGCAGTTTATAAACATCAGAAATGCCGGGCGCGGTGGCTCAAGCCTGTAATCCAGCACCTTGGGAGGCCGAGGCGGGTGGATCACGAGGTCGAAAGATCGAGACCATCCTGGTCAACATGGTGAAACCCCGTCTCTACTAAAAATACAAAAAAACTAGCTGGGCGTGGTGGTGCGTGCCTGTAGTCCCAGCTACTTAGGAGGCTGAGGCAGGAGAATTGCCTGAGCCCAGGAGGCGGAGGTTGCGGTGAGCCGAGATTGCGCCATTGCACTCCAGCCTGGGTAACAAGAGCGAAACTCCGTCTCAAAAAAAAAAAAAAAAAAAAATCAGAAATGATACAGTAGGGTCAAGGGAGGAATTTTCTTGGGTCCTCAGAAAAATCTGGAAGTGAACATCGCTGTTCCAAAGCTTATTTTGAACAAAGGATTAGACAAATGATTAGAAGATGAATGTCACAACCAGGTGAAAAACAGGATGACTGCTACAGAAGGAAATGGTGCAAAGGGGACAAGGGACTATGCCCAGGGCATGGGGTGAAGTGGTTCAAGGAGCTTGAGGAGCCATAAACCCTCCTGGACTCGGGCAGGAAAGCCAGATGTGGTGGCCTCTGGTTGGGAGATGGTGGTCAGTGGAGGTTATGAAGAAAGGAGTTATTCAGGGGTTATTCAGGTCATTACATGGTGAAAGCCAAAGAGGTCAGACTGTGAGGTGAGGTCTGGTGCAGACAGAAGAAAACTCTCCGCAATGAAAAAACCAGCGATTGCACAGCAGGAAACCCAACAGAAAACGTGAGAGGCATAAGAACAGCCCAGCCAGACAAGCTCTGGTCCACAATGTGACTTGCTTCCTCTCTTTTAACCATAGCATCTACATTTATAAATGAATAGACTCTATTAAGTTTTCTCTGAGGGCCCTCCTAGCTCCCAAGTCCATTAGGAAGTATATTCTTGCATTCATTCAGCCCACAAGAACTTAAGCACTTACTGTTTGCCAGGTCATTAGATGCTAGACTCAATAGCAAACAGAAGTGTCCCTAGCTATAAAGCTCAGGCTCATGAGCTTCCAGGACCACAGAATGGGAATACTTGGAAACTACTCTCAATGGGACTAAATAATGTATTTATATGAAGACATGTATTAAGATCCTGTGTTGGGCTCAGCTGAACAAGTCTTCAGGTTGTTCAGTTGTTCAATAACACAGGCAGCTCAAGAATATACTTGTAAACATTTTATCTATTCAATACTACTGTTTCTGACTGTAAACCACCTGGCTCAACATAACACAGAGCATAGAATTCATGTCTTCTTATAAATGATAGAGGGTCAGAATAAGCGAGGCCAGTTAGGCCTCCACTGCAGAAGATAAGAGGTAAGGAGTGTGCACTGAGACAGCAGAAGCAAAGGGATATAACAGTGTAAACTAGAGATGCTAAATGGGGTGACATAAAGCCAGACCGGGTGAGGAAAGGGCAGCCTTAGCGATAGCTAAGTGTCCACTCTGAGTGCCTATGTAGACCGTGGTATCATTTGGCAAGGTGAGAAAAACAGAGAGCAGGGAGTGACTGAGGAGAAGACAAGGACCTCAAATGGAGTTAGTGGAGTTTGAGATGTTTTTGTTCTAAAGTCCAGGAGAAAGTGCTAGAATGGAAGAATACAAGTCATACAGAGCTGGGTGGCAGGTGAAGACAAGGAGTAGATGATAGCTTCAAGAGAGACTGGCTAGACTGAGGCCTCTATCTTGCTTCTACCCATCTCTAAAAATCCCTGTGACCAGAGAGGTTTATAAATGAATAGAGAAAGTGCATGAAAGAGAAAAAGTCAGCTAAATGGAAGTCATTTTTTTTTTTTTTTTTGAGATGGAGTTTCGCTCTTGTTACCCAGGCTGGAGTGCAATGGCGCGATCTCGGCTCACTGCAACCTCTGCCTCCTGGGTTCAAGCAATTCTCCTGCCTCAGCCTCCCAAGTAGCTGGGACTACAGGAGTGTGCCACCATGCCCAGCTAATTTTTTTTTTTTTTTTTTGGTATTTTTAATAGAGACGGGGTTTCACCATGTTGACCAGAATGGTCTCGATCTCTTGACCTCATGATCCACCCGCCTCGGCCTCCCAAAGTGCTGGGATTACAGGCGTGAGCCACCGCGCCTGGCCTGGAAGTCATTTTTTTTAAGTTGTTTTTGTTTGTTTGTTTGTTTTTTCCTTTCTCAAGTATCACCCAAATCCTCCTTTTTTTTTTTTTTTTTTTTTTTTTTTTTTTAATTTGAAATGGAGTCTCCCTCTGTCACCCAGGCAGGAGTGCGGTGGTGCGATCTTGCTCCCTGTAACCTCCACCTCCCTGGTTCATGCAATTCACCTGCCTCAGCCTCCCGAGTAGCTGGGATTACAGGCACACACCACCATACCCGGATAATTTTTTTTTTTGTATTTTTAGTAGAGATGGGGTTTCACCATGTTGGCCAGACTCGTCTCCAACTCCTAACCTCAGGCAATCCTCCCACCTCTGCCTTCCAAAGTGCTCGGATTACAGGTGTGAGCCACCGCACCCAGCCAAATATTCCTTTTTTAAAGCAAATATCTTTATTCTTGCTTTATAGATGGGCATACAGGGAAACTGATGACCACCAAGATATTTACTCTAGAAGCTGTCTGCGGTCATGAAAATCATCTAGTCAGCCAACCCCTACACCCATAAGAGGAGAAAAGGGAACACTCTGAAGGTCACCACAGGATGACAGCATTTTTTCTTTCCTTTTTAAAAAATTTGTGCCTCAAGAAAAAACACACACACACAATGTTTTATAGACATTGTGTTTATATTTGTAGATTGTGATGCTATATATGTGATGCTGTTCTATTTATAGATTGTGATGCTATTCTTCTCTGCCCACCCTTTTTATAAAAATGGAGAAGTTATGTCAGCAGCAGGTAGAACGGTTTTCCCATCATTTTCTCAATGTGTTGACTGAGTGAGACAGTCAGAATCTAGGCTCTTGATTTCTCTTTTATAACAAGTTTCCTGAGACTGAAAAAAATGGTGACACACATCCCAAGTTTCAGGTTTCAGTAATTCCCCCAGCAGTGGTCTAAAGAGCCCTCATTAACCATATGGCAGCCCTGATACAAGCAGGGTAAACATCAGATACCCAATATTCTCTACGATTAGCCCCTCAACACACATAGCTCATGCATGTTTCCTCCAATCCTCAGTGTTTCCCATGTAAACTTTGAATGCCAATTTCTATCCACATCCCAAATCTGAGGTCCTGAGGTAAGAAAACCTAAACCTAACTCTGACTCCAGCTCCACTTCTGCTATTTTCTAGTAACTAACTTGGGAAATTACCTTCACCTCTGAACCTGTTTCCTCCTCTGTCAAGTGAGAGATTTAGACTAAATCATTTCTAAGACTCATTCCTCCTAAACATTGTACAAGGTCCCAATAGATAAGACTTATTTAATATGAAATATCATCCTCTGAGAATTACAGTGTTTTACAATAAAGAATTTGTCTGGTCATTGTCCTAGGCTTCTGGGATGGAGGCTCTAAAACTTTGAAATTTCCAAGATAATCAGAGTGTCTGCGATTCATACTAGGTCCATGAACCACACCTGAGTTTGAGTTAAGGAGCTGTCTCTGGATGGGAGAAGGAGGAGGGTACTTGTCCTGCTAGAAAGACCAAACATGTGATTTGAGGGTTGGAACTTTGAACCATGGGTCAGTAGAGGGAAGCTGGAGGTTGACTTCATTCCTCTGGTCAGTGACTCAGTCATGGCTATGTAATAAAACCCTAATAAAAACTCTGGATCTTGAGCCTCCAGTGAGCTTCATTGTTGGGGGACATATCAATGTGCCATAAGGGTGACATGCTCCAATGGGGAGAGGGCATAGAAGCTCAATATTGGAAACTCTGAAAGACCTCACTCTATGTGTCTCTTCCTTCGGCTGCTTCTGAATCATATCCCTAATAATAGAAGTATAATCCTAAGTATAATACTTTACTGGATTTTGTGAATTGTTTGAGAGAATTATCTAAGCTGAGAGGGTCATGGCAAATCCCTCTCTGAATTTGTAGTCAGTTGGCGAGAGATGAAAGTGGCCTGAGGAACCCAAACTTGCAGATGGCATCTGAAGTCAGTGCAATCTTGTTGGGGATTGTGTCCTTAATCTGTGGAGTCAGTGCTAACTCTGAGTGGTTTGCATCAGACTTGACTTGTAGCATTGTATACAATATACCTACTAGACAATAATCATAATTTATATATGTTCTTAGACAAGTAAATGGACCCTAAACACCTTCTACAAGTGCTCCCTGGCTTACAGTTAGTGGTGTGCTCTGGCGACAGCATGGGTGTTATGTGATTATAAGAGACTAGCTACTGATAGCATTCTCAAATCATGGTTATTTTGGTGTGATGAATGACATGAAAAATTGTTTCAAAATGTCAAAGAGGACACATTCATCTGTACCAGCACCTTCTCACAGGGCTTAAAACAGAAACATTTCCCTGCTATAGTAAGCAGCTGTTACAAAGTTTAAAAAAAAATTTTTTTCTAGGAGGCAGCCATCATTATTCAGGTGTTGACTAAAGCCCTGCCTAATATATCATCTCTTTAAATGCTACTCTATGTGGCTTATTTTTGTCACTCTCAAGAAATTCAACTGCTGGTCATCCAGAAAATTCATTTCTTCTTTTTCTTCCTAAAGGCATAGGGAACAGAATTGAAATCACTAATGTAAACTGAGCCAAAATAGATTTAGGAATGTCTTTTTGTTCAGCTGCAACTCAATCTCCATTCCCTGCTCAATAATAAACATCAATTAATTGATCATAACCAGCAGAAAAAAGAAAATCTGGAATTCTTTTGGGAAAGGTCAACTTAAGTTCTAGTGTTGTTCCCATCCTGTCTGACACTGTAAGAGACGAGTGCCTCCCCTCCATGGTACCCAGTTCCTGTATTCCTAACAGTTATCTTGGGAGTGCTTGCTCTTGTTGCAGCATCTTAGAATCCTCTCCCAAAGTTTATGAATCAGTATTTTTAAGTTTGGTACCATTAACCTGAATGGTTCAACCCTTCCAGGTAATTCTCACACAGGCGATCTGCAGAAACACTTTCTATTGCTTTTCCCCACAGGTCACCACTGAGACGGCACATGCTGTCCAAGCTGCCTGTGTTAACTCATGGTTAAAATGGAAATACACATCAGACCCACCAGAAGATCTGTGATACAACGTTAGTGAGCACTGAGTAATCATCACGAGTGATTTGTTATAAAAACAGATCTAAAGCTCCTTGACTCTGAACATGCCAATCAAGACTAACTGATCAGGGTTTGTTTTTTTCATTTGGAAAAAGGTCAAGCAGCTGCCCGTTTGCTTTTTTTTCTCTCCAGGGCCATTTTAGGAAGTTCATCTGCTCTAAACAGCTGTTCTCAAGTAGAATTGATCCTTGCAGAAAACCGACTGTGGGAATACGCTCCAGAGGTGACATATGTTAAACTATTTTTCAGTTTTTTGCTTACCTTGAAAAGAATATAAGAATAACAGTCTCTCTTTTCAGTGATTCAAAATCAGGGTTTAAAAGAGTATGTTGATGATGATCATCAAATTTCTATACAGTGTTATGTTTGTAATGCTCTCCTTTTAGTTGTCATGACATATTTATATAACACTTTTCCTTTATTCATTCAATATTTTGCAGTCGACAAAGTTCATTCATATCATAGTCTTCATTACAATGCTTCAAGCAGGCAAGGAATAGATAACAATATTACCCTAGGGCAGACAGTATTAAACACAATAAGGGTGAGGGAGACTGACCTTGTTCTAATGTCAACTCCCTATTTACTTGTTATGTGGCCTTGGGCAACTTTTCCTCCTTGTGCCTTAGTTTCCTCATCTGTAGAATAAAGGTAATAGTATCCACATCATAGTTTTGTTGTAACAATTACAAAGTTAATATTTCTAAAGTGTTTAGAACATAGTAAGCACTATAAAAGTTTGTGAAATATAATTAAATTCAACAAGCATTTGAGCGCTCACAACACAACAAAGGCATGGAGATACAAGATTTGCACCCCAGTTCCTGTTCTCTAGGAGCTCGCAAAGTGGTACTGAGAGGGAGAAAAAAAAAATCAAATAATCGTAAGACAATTTCGTAGGTATCATGAGAGAGTAATGGGGACACATCAGACAAGGGGAAAGGTAGAAAAGAAGGTAATAGCAGGTACCAGCATAGAGGAGAGTATAAATAGATTAGCAGAAACTTCCCAGGAAAACTGGAAGGATGGGAGAGGGAGAGAGTAGGACTTCAGGCTAAGGGTGCAATATTTAAGAAAAATAATATTTCCAAATCGTTCCTAGCTATTATATATAAAGACTGTGATAAAAAGATTTACTTACTTTGTTTTTGAATCCTGACAATAGTATTTCAAGTTTGTCCTCACTGCTATCACTTTTAAAATTAAGAAAATGGGACTTAGAAAAGCTTACAGTACATTTCTCCAGGAGGATATACTGTAAGTGGCAGAGCCCATCTGTCTCCATGACTGACACTGAACAGGCTGTTTCTCAGGCACTCCTGAGCCCTGGAGGCAAAAGTCAATGTGGCACAATCAGGGATTTTGTGAAGAATGGAGAAGGAAAGAGCTAGAAAGAGTTGGAAGGTGAAAAGAAGGGCTTTTCATGTGCTGATTTTGTATTCATATAGGATAGATGTGAGCATGTCAATAAGCTGAGAAGTCAGTAGAGAGGATGAAAATATCAGTGCTTTAGAAGTAGGTGCTGATGCAGCATCCCACAAGACACAGGAGGTGACAGTATCTACGGGAAACGTTGACTGGCTTAAAATGAAAGGAGAGCCAACCCTTGCTCTGAACAAGGAAGGGGGAAAGACAGGCATAGAGGCAAGTTTACAAATGATAAAAAAGGTCAGAAAGTTGGAACTGAGACTGAAATGTAGGCTTGTATGACCTTAGTGAGGAGAGTCACTGAAGCCAGTAGAAGATGCCCCGCACCACTCCCCATTGCCACAACCCCCAAAAGTATCCAGTTTGAGCACCCACTATTCTATCTCACCAACTTCATGCCCCAGTTGTTCTGAATGCGGTGCAGTTGTTTATGAAGATATTAACTTATATTTGTTCTTCTCTTTTTCCTGTGCTATTTGAAGTGGGTTACTTAAGGTAGTATTTCCTTGACTCAGGTGTTTTTTCAATAAGAAAAACAAAAGTTATTTGGAGATCACAGATCTTAGAAAAGACTATACTCAGTAAGGAGACTGTGTAAGGCTTGGGGATGGAGGTCTATGCGGGAAAGAGATCTCTGAAGAATATCTAGATGAGGAAAATATTTTCCCTGGGACTAAAACATATACACAGGGGTATTGAGAGGAAGCAAGGTGGAGACAGTCAGCAGCATTCTGGGGAGTGATGGCCATGTGACTTACCTGGGGAGCTGAACCCCAGGCAAAGGGCAATTCTTGGTACCAGTGAAGACTCTCATGACCTCACATGGCACATATTCCACAACAGTGGCCAATGACCACAAATCAGTTAAGGTTCATAAGATCCAGGCAGAACTTTGACTCTGCCTAGTAGGTAGGATAAGGCCCAGTAGTGATTGACAAATAATTCACTACCAAGGAAAGGTAGTCAAAGTCAGAATTGGGTTGGCCTAATTTCAAGGAAACAAAGAAGAACTTCTGTCTCTAAAGGAGCTCCAGCCCAGGGACCCAGCCATCACCACCATGTCCACACCCAAGGCTGACCTGGCAGCAGACTAGGCATGCATCCAACCCTGCCCTGCAGCTGTGCATGTGTGAGTTGCTGGCCCCACCCCCCAGCTCTTGCCTCCACCACTGTTCTTGTACCCAGAACTGGCCCCTGCGACTGTCTGGGTATGCACATCTCCAGCTCAGGCCCACTACTGCCTATACACATGTATCCAGCCTGATCCCTGTCCCAGCCTGCAGATGATACCTGCTATCATGCAAGTATACACTGCCAACCTCTGCTACAACATGTGCACATGCATTCAGTCCTAGCCCCTGCCTTTGGTGCCAGCTTTTGCCATGATGCACAAGCTTACAGCTGACCTTTGCTGCCACATATGTACCTGTAGCCAGCCTCCAGAGCTGAGCACATGCACACCACTGACTCTGGTCCCTACCACTTCCTGCCCCAGTCTCTTGGCCACTGAACTCAGAGACACTGCTGGAGACCCTCACAGCCACAGCAGATCTCCCACAGCTCTTGTCACCAAGAACTACCTAATTGACAATGTCATGGACCCCTAGCTTTCTGAGCCAATGAAACACCATGTCTACCCCTGGACCTGGAGCTACTGTATACTTCCATTCTTGGTGCCCCACATCACTACACCTGGTGCCATAGCATGCCCCAGCATGCATGCCTCTTTTATCCCCCCACTTCTGCTACAGGAAAAGTTCTTCTCTTACCAAAACAAGTCCATAAAGTTTGGAAAAGGCACACATGCATCAAATGCACAGACACACTTTTGTAAAGCTATAAGAATTATGAAGAATCAGAGAAACATGACACCAAACAAATACAATAAACTTCTAATAAGTGACTTTAAAGAATTGGACATTGTCTATGGCCATACCACCCTGAATATGCCCAATTGTCTCTGATATCATAAGAATTAGAGATTCATAAATTTTATGACAAAAAATTCAAAATAATTACTTTAAAGAAGCTCAGAAAAAAAAGTATAAGGACTTCTGAAAAAACTAAAAATACTACTACTATTTAATCCAGCATTTTCACTAATGGATATTTATTCAAAGAAAAGGAAATTAGTTTATTAAAGGGGTACATGTACCCCCATATTTACTGCAAAACTATTCACAATAGCAAAGACATGGAATCAACCTGAATGTTCATTATGAATAAAGAAAATGTGGGATACGTACATAACAAAATACTATCTACCTATTAAAAAATAAAGTTATGTCATTTGCAGCAACATGGACGGAATTGGATGCAGGTCATATTAATTGAAATATGTCAAGCACAGAAAGACATATGCTCTCATTCATATGTGGGAGCTAACCAAGTCAATGTCCGGGATATAGAGAGTACAATGATAGATACCAAAAGATAGAAAGGGTATATGAATTAACCAACAAAGTAAGATTAGTTAATAGATACAAACACATAGTTAGATAGAAGGAATACATTCTAATGTTTGATAATAGAGTGAGTTGACTACAGGTAACAACAATGTATTGTATATTTCAAAATAGCTGGAAGGGAGAATTTGAAATGTCCCCGACACACAGAAATAATAAATAATTAGGTAACATATACTGTAAATATTCTGACTTGATCATTACACATTCTATGTATGTAACAAAATATTACAGGTACCTCATGAATATGTACAAATATGTTTCAAATAAAAAGAAGCTCAGCAAACAAGAGAGCACACACACACAAAAAGCAGTTCAACAAAATTAGGAAACAATACAAGAACAGATTTAGAAGCTCAACAAAATGATAGAAAACATTAGAAAAGAATCAAACAGAAATTTTTGAGCTAAATAATACAATGACTGAATGACAAAATGTAATAGAGACATTGAAGAAGGATAATGCAGAAAAAATAATAAGCAAACTAGAAGACAGACTGCCTTTTTTTCTTTTCTTTTTTTTTTTTTTTTTTTGAGACGGAATTTCGCTCTTGTTACCCAGGCTGGAGTGCAATGGCGCGATCTCGGCTCACCGCAACCTCCGCCTCCTGGGCTCAGGCAATTCTCCTGCCTCAGCCTCCTGAGTAGCTGGGATTACAGGCACGCGCCACCATGCCCAGCTAATTTTTTGTATTTTTAGTAGAGACGGGGTTTCACCATGTTGACCAGGATGGTCTCGATCTCTCGACCTCGTGATCCACCCGCCTCAGCCTCCCAAAGTGCTGGGATTACAGGCTTGAGCCACCGCGCTCGGCCGACAGATTGCTTTTTATCATATAGTCAGAGTAGAAAAATATAAATAAATAAAGGATCAAAAAAGTTTATGTGATATATAAGACACCATCAAGAGAGTTAATTTTTGCTTAATAGAAACTTCAGAAGAACAGAAAGAGAAAGGGACACAAAACTATTATTTAGAGAATTAATGGCTAAAAACTTCCCACTTAGGGAAAGAAATGAAGTGCAGGTACATGAAGCTCAAAGGAATCCAACCAAACTCAACCCAAACAAGAGTTTCACCAAGATACATTACAATAAAAAATCAAGATCTAAGAAAGAATTGTACAAGCAAGAAGAAAATAAAAAGCAAATCACATACAAGTGAATGCCAATAAGACCATTATAGATTTCTTAGTAGAAACTTTGCAAGCCAAGTGAGAGTGATAATGTATTCAAAATGTGGAAAGAAATAAAACTGCCAACCAAAGATACATTACATAGCAATGCTATCTTTCTGAAATAAGGGAGAAAAAAGACATTCACAGACAAACAAAAGTGGAAGGAGTTCATCACCATTATAATTGCTTTATAAGAAAGGCTAAAGAGAGTTATTTGGGATGAAACAAAAAGCTAATAATTAGTAACATGAAAACATATGAAAGCATAAAACTCACTGAAAAAGTAAATATATAGTCACAATCAGCATACCATAATACTGAAATGGTGGTGTGTAAATTGCTTATAATGCCAGTATAAAAATTGAAAGGAAAAAAGTATTTGAAATAATTACAGCTACATTAACTTGTTAATGAATATACAACATAAAAAGAAGTAAACTGTGACATCAACAACATAAAATGTGAGGAAAGGTAAAACCATACAGCTTTTGTCTGTGATCAAAGTGGGTATCAGCTTAAAGGAGACATGCAACTATAAAATGTTTTACATAAGCTGCATGACAACTACAAAGCAAAAACTTATAGTAGATACACAAAAGATAAGAAAGAAATCAAACTACAACACTACAAAAAAAATCACTAAATTACAAAGTAAGACAGCAAGAGAAGAAGGATCTACAAAACATTCAAAAAATGATTAACAAAATGTCAATAGTAAATTTTTATTTATCAATAATTACTTTAAATGTAAGTAGGCTAAATTTGTCAATCAAAAGGCATAGAGTGGATAAACGTATTTTAAAAAGACAAGACCCAAATATATGCTGCCTACATGAGATTCATTTCATCTTTAAGAAAATACACAGACTTAAGGTATTTTGTGCAAATGGAAACTTAAAGAGAGCAGAGGAAGCTACATTTATATCAGAAAAGCTAGACTTAAAGCCAAACACTGTAATCAGGAACAAAGAAGGTCCTTATATAATGATGATGATGGGTCAATGCATCAAAAGTCTCCAAGAATTATAAATATATAGATACCAAAAATAAGAACACCAAAACATATAAAGCAAATGTTAACAGATCCGCAGGGGGAAATAAACAGCAATACAACAATAGAAGGGGGTGTCAATACCCACTTTCAACAATGGATAGATTATCTAGACAAAAAAAATGTAATTAGAAAATATTAGACTTGAACTACTCTTCAGTACAAATGAGTCTAACAGACATTTACAGAACATTCCATCCATCAGCAACAGAAGACATATTCTTCTTAAGGGCTCATGGAACATTGTTGAATATAGATCAAATGTTAGGCCACAAAACAAGGCTGTGCAAATGTAAGAATATTGAAATCATATCAAATATCTGTTCCAACCACAATGGTATGAAACTAGAAATCAATAAAAGGGGAAAATCTAGAAAATTCACAAACGTGGAAATTAAAGTACATACTTCTAAACAAAGAAAAAAATGAGTCAAAGAAAAAAAATCAAAGGTTCAATTGTAAAATCTCTTGAGACAAACAAAAATGAAAATACAACACACTAAAAACTGTGGATCCTGTAAAAGCACTCTTAAGGAGGATGTTGGCAGTGGTGAATGCCTACATTAAAAAGAAGAAAGATCTCAAATAAACAACCTAACATTATACCTCAAAAAACTAGAAAAAGAAACTAAATCCAAAGTTAACAGAAGAAAAAAAAGTAGTAAAGCTTACATCAGAAATAAATCAAATAGAAACTAGAACTATTTAAAAATCAAAACTAAGAGCTGAGTTTTTGAAAAAATAAAATTAAACTTTTAGCTTGAATCACTAAGAATTTTTTAAAATATACAAATAAGATAAAAAAATGAAAGTGGAAACATTACAATAAATGCCTCAGAAATAAAAAGGACGTGAGGGACTATGATGAAAAATTATCTGTAAACAAGTTTGATAGCCTAAGAGAAACGAATAAGTTTTTAGAAACATACAACCTATCGAGACTGAATCAAGGAGAAATAGAAATCATAAACATACAAAGCTTATTAACATAAAGAGATTGATGTAGTAATTCAAAACCTCCCAACAAAATAAAGCCCAGGACCAGATGCATTGATGGCTGAATTCTACCAAACATATCGAGAATAATTAATACCCATCCTTTTCATCTATTTCAAAAATAGAAGTAGAGAAAATAAATACAAACTCATTTTATGAGGCCAGTATTATCCTGACATGAAAGCCAGCAAAAAAGATACCACAGGAAAGGAAAACTATAGGCCAATACCTCTGATGAACATAGATGCAAAAATCTTCAATAAAACACTAGTAAACCAAATTTTACAACTCACCTAAAAAGTTATACATCATGACTAAGTGAGATTATCCCTTGGGTGCAAGGTTGGTTCAACATAGGCAAATTAATCAACATGATACATCACATTAACAATATGAAAAATAAAAACCACATGATCAAGCCAGATGCAGTGGCTCATGCCTGTATTCCTAGCACTTTGGAAGACCAAGGTGGGCAGATCACTTGAGCTCAGGCATTTTAAGACCAGCCTGGGCAACGTGGTGGAACCCTGTCTCCACCAAAATACAAAAATTAGCCAGGTGTGGTGGTGTGGCACCTGTGGTCCTGGCTATTTGGGAGGCTGAGTAGGGAGGCTGACTTGAGCCTGAGGGTGGAAGTTGCAGTGAGCTAAGATCACACCACTCTACTCCAGCAGCCTGGGTGACAGAGCCAGCAGACCCTGTCTAAGAAAAACAAATATATATATATATATATATATATATATATATATATATATATACACACATATATATATGTGTGTGTGTGTGTGTGTGTGCAGGAAAAGCATTTGACAGAGTTTTTATCCTTTCATGATAAAAAAAAACTCACCAAAAAATTAGGTGTAGAAGGAAATTTACTCAACATATTATAGGCCACTTATGAATAGTCTACATTAAAACCAATGGGAGAATACTCGAAGCTTCTCTCTAGGGTTTGGCTTAAGGCAAGGATGCCTACTCTCACCACTTCTATTCAACATAGTGTTGGAAGTACCAGCAAGAATAACCAGACAAGGAAAATATATAAAAGATAGCCAAATAAAAACTATTCTATTTGCAGGTGACATGATCCTTTATGTAGAAAACCCTAAAGACTTCACAACAAACTCTTAGAACTAATAAACAAGTTTAGTAAAGTTGCAGGATTAAAAAAATACAAATATTAATTGTATATCTTTACACTTAATATTACCAAAAAAAATCGAGAAAATAAATCTACTTACAATAGCATTAAAAAAATACAATGCTTAGAAATAAAT
Source organism: Saimiri boliviensis (assembly GCF_048565385.1). Taxonomy (NCBI): domain Eukaryota; kingdom Metazoa; phylum Chordata; class Mammalia; order Primates; family Cebidae; genus Saimiri; species Saimiri boliviensis. Next base: position 80,947,124 of record NC_133456.1, read on the forward strand.
TCAAGCAATGAGGTATAATATCTGTACACTTGAAAAACGATAGGATGAAATAAATTGAAGAAGATACAAATAAAACATATCTCTTGTTCATATTGAAATATTAATAATGTTAACATTATTTATATTCAAAACAATATACAGATTCAGTACAATCCTTCTAATAATTTCAATTTCATGGAAACTGGAAATTAATTCTAAAATTTTTATAGAAAAATAAAAGTACCTGAATAGCCAAAGCAGTCCTGTAAACGAAAAACAAAGTTGGAGGCATCACACTTCCTGATTTCAGATTATATTACCAAAATAAAAACAATATGGTGCTACCACAAAAAAATGACACATAGACCAATGGAATAGAGTAGAGAGTCCAGAAGTAAACCCAGGCATATATAGTTAACTAATTTCTGACAAATGAAGAAGATACAATGAAGAAAGGAGAGTATCTTCAATAGATGATGTTGGGAAATCTGTATATCCACATAAAAACAATAAAATCGGAACCTTCTCTTACACTACAAAATAATCGACTCAATATGAATTAAAGATATAAACATAGAGCCATAAAACTTCTCGAAGAATACATGTGAGAAAAGCTTATTAACATTTTCCTTTGCAGTGATTTTTTTGTTGTTTTCTGGCTGTGACAGCAAGTATGAGCAACAAATAAATAAATAAATAAACAAGTAGGACTACATTAAACTAAAAATCCTCTGCCCAGCAAAGGAAACAATAAACAAAATGAAAAACAGACTAAAGATTGGGAGAAAATATTTATGAACCAGGTATCTCATAAGGGGTTAATATCCAAAATATATAAGAAACTCACAACTCAGCAACAACAATCAAATAACTCATTTTTAAAATGGTCAAGAGACCTGAATAGACCTTTCTCCAAGGAGGACATAAAAATATAAAACAGGTATGTGAAAAGATGTTAAATGCTATTAGTCATAGAAATGCAAATCAAAACCGCAATGAGATATCACCTCACAGCCGTTAGGATGGTTGTTATCAAAGGACAAGACATAACAAACATTGGCAAGGGTGGTGAGAAAGGAAAATACTTATACTTTGTTAGTGAGAATGTAAATTGGTGCTATTATGACAAACAATCTACATGTTCAGCAACAGATGAATGGAAAAGAAATTGTGATATATATGTACATATATATACATATATATATGTCACAAGCATATATAATATGATAAGGGGTTAATATCCAAAATATATAAGGAGCTCACAGCTGAACAACAAAAATCAAATAACTCAGTTTTAAAATAGGCAAGAGACGCGAATAGACATTTCTCCAAGGAGGATATAAAAATATAAAACAGGTATGTGAAAAGGTACTTATTTCAAATACCACCTTCTAGGTTTTATTGTGTATATATGACCCATATATCTGATAAGTGGTTAATATTCAAAATAGATAAGGAACTCACAGCTCAATAACACACACACACACACACACAATAAATACACACACAGGCACACACACACACACCGACACACAATAAAATACTATGCAGCCTTCAAAAAAGGAGATTCTGTTATTTGCAACAACATAGATGAACCTGGAAAACATTATGCTAAGTGAAGTAAGCCAGATACAGAGAGTCATATGCTGCATCTCTCTCTTATAAATACATAGAAACAGAGAAAAGAATGCTGGTTACCAAAGTCAGAGAGTGGGGAGACATGGGGAGGTGAAGATCAAAGGGTAAAAAGTTGCAGTTATATAGGATAAATAGAGATCTAGCGTACAGCATAAGGATTATTGTGAATATTTGTACACATACTAAAAATTTGCTAGGGGAGGAGATTTTAAGTGTTCACAACAACAACAAAAAATAACTATGTGAGATGATAGGTGTGTTAATTGGCTTGACTATAGTAATCATTTCACTGTATCTATGTATATCAAAACATCATGTAACCTTAAATATATAAGAAAAAAAGAAAAGAAAAGCATATTTCTTTTGTCTCTGAGTTGATAGGTTACAAGTCATATTCAACACATTATTTGCTATTCCAAATACGAACCTAGCATTTTTCACTGTATCTTATTCACATTGTTCCTCCCACCTCGCCCATGACTTCCTCTACTCTGCAGACTCTGAATGTCCCAAACTTACCTTCCGTTTATAAATAATTCAAATGCCAACTCCTAGATTGCTACTTCATCCTTTGAGGTTAAGGGAGAAATGTCCCTTTGTTTTCCATTATCATTTGACATGCACACATATGTGAATTCTATTAAACTGCAGGCTCTTAGGAAATATAGCACTCACACCAGAACCTTTCCTATCACCTACTATGATGACCTTCATGCACATAGTAGGTTCACAGGAAATGTCTTATGTCACTTTTTTCAATTAACAAACTGACTAATAAAATGTGAGAATTCAACCTGAGTTTAGGGAATCTTTTTTACTCAAGGAATTCTAGTTTACTTACTTAAGGAATTCTAGTTCAGAAACTGTGAATCAAAATATTTAAAATTCTATTAGAATTTTCCCTCACCCAAAGTATAATTCCTACAGATGAGAGGTTGTTTACCCAGCAGACTAAGTTTTGCCTACTTGTTGAGTCAATTAGTTGGTGGGAAAGTGGTACTCACTTTCTGAGTGTCATCTAAGTGACATCTAGGCACAGTTTCATGTCCTTAAAGGCTGGGTGCCAGTGGCTAATGCCTGTAATCCCAGCACTTTGGGAGGCTGCAGAGGGTGGATCACTTAAGATCAGGAGTTCAAGACCAGCCTGGCCAACATGGTGAAACACCATCTCTACTGAAAATACAAAAATTAGCCAGGCATGGTGGTGCACACCTGTGATCCCAGCTACTTGGGAGGCTGAGGCAGGAGAATCACTTGAAACCAGGAGACAGAGGTTGTATTGAGCTGAGATCTCACTACTGCACTCTAACGTGGGTGACAGAGTAAGATTCTGTTGAATGGTGGGCTGTGGAGCTTTCTGCACATGTGTTTTTCTGTGATGCTAAACTCAGCTTTGTTGTTTGTCGTTGTTATTTTCTAACAGTAAGCAATAGTGGAAAAATCCATTTGTACCCACCAGTATGTTCCAACTGCATTATCTCAGTTGTCTTGTTCTGAATTTGTACCCTTTCCTCTACGTGAGGCCAGAAGGCTTTTGCAGAGAAGCCCTGACCAAGTGACTGATGCTAGCAATTCTTATCAGATTCACTCATTGAGGGCACCATGTGGGCAATGCTGCAGAGCTTTTCAGAGTGTTTGCATTTCTAGAATCAGCAAGCAGATGAGGGAGGAGCCCAGAACAGCTGGTGGAGAAAATAAGAGCAGGTGATAGTCTGGGTTCAGAGAAAAAGGATTGTTTTTCTTTCAAAAGCTAGTACATTGCAGGAATGCTATGAAGGGATTGTGGAGCGGGAAGTGACTGCAGCAAAGAGACTGCTGGACCAGGAGGCACAAAGCTTGGGTATGAGGCCCGACTTCACTGCTTACTAAATGAGTGACCTTGGCTCAGTCACCCAATCATGCTGATTCTCTATTTCCTTACTGTAATCAGAAGAAATTATTGTTCTGTAGCCTTTATAGCAATGTTCTCAAACTTTAAGGGGCTGGTGATCTTGTTAAACGTGAATGCTAGCTCAGTAGGTCTGCATGGGACATTTCTAACAAGCTTCAGGTGAGGCAGATGTGCTGGTTTGTATCATTTTATATAACAAGGCCACACTGTATTGAAGAAGATACTAAATGAGGTAAGGGATAGGGAAAAGCTTTATAAACTGTAATGCATTTTTAAAAGCTATTTTATTAATAGCAATAATAAAAACAGGTGCTTTCTATTTAGTACAGCAGTTCCTAGGATTGTTTGCCCCCTACACTGAAGATCTGAACTTCGTTTGAAGAGCTTCCCAACCCTCCCCCACCTCTCAGTTAGTTCTCAGTATGGTTGGTTCCAGCCCTAGGGCTGACTTCTCCTGCTGACAGAAGCAACGGGATCAGCATTTTCCAGAAGGCAGCAGGCTAATGTAGTGAGTTAGCAATGCAATGATTCCCCAAAGGTTACTAGAGGGGCACTGAGGAACCTTGTAGAAAAACACAGAGCTCCCTTAAATGAAACACGGTCTGAATCTACAACAACTCTTTGAAGGTATACATTATACTTGCACTGCGTTTGGAAACAGAATAGAAACAATTTCACTTCTTTCAAACTACTTTGCATTTCTGTCTCTCCCATCAGCAATCTGAGGCTCTTGCATCAGAAGAGATATGCATGTTCTCTAAGGGGAAATTATTGATACTGTCCCAAATTTCTGATATATAAGGACATTCACTGAAGGTTAACTCCCAGCCCCAGTTCAGTATTCTGGAGGAACTTATTATTTAAACCTGGCAGAAGGCTCAGATGTTACTTGCCTAAAGGAGCTTGTTGTGGCAGAAAGCACCCTATAATAGGGAGAAGGTGGACTGCCTAGTCCCAGGAGTGTTGCCTTGCATATCTGAGATCTGACTGTGACAGAAGCCACTAGTCAGAAGACATGGGGCATGAAGATAGAGATGTACTGTGGCCTCACCAAAGCTCATCTCCAACATTCTCACTTTCACCGACTTCACCAGCTTCCTTGATGCTCTGCAAATATGCCAAGCACACAACTCCTTAGAGGACTTGCATTTGCTGTTTCCTCCATCTGAAATGCTGCTCTCCCAAACAGGCCATTGCTTGCTCCCTTGCCTAATTCAAGTGCTTGTCCAAATGTTGCCTCTTCAGTGAGGTCTTTCATGACTTACCTAATTAAAATTCTAAATTAATCCCCTACTGTCTCCTAGAATTCCCTGTCCCCATGCCTGGTCTTTTTTTTTTTTTTAATGATACTTTCCAACATCTGACATAAAATATTTTATTTATTTGACAGTCTCTCCCCTACCATAGAAGGCAAACTTCAGAAACTCAGAGAACTCTATTGGTTTTGTTCACTGCTCTATGTAAACCAGTGCTAAGCACACAATAGGTCTCAAGAAACATTGGTGAATAAACAAGTCAATATTTTAATGAACTAACTAAGCAATTAAGAGAGTTATTAAAGTATCAAATCTCAGATAATGTGGATGCTCATCAAAACTAGATACTATATATGACCTCCTCTAACAAAGTTGTTTACTCAAAAATGTATTATTCTGGACTGGGAGATAAACAAAGCCAATATAACCAAGTTCTGTTTATGTAACTGTAGAAGTTTATACAGGCTCATTTCCTAGCTAAATCCCTTCTAAACACCAATATCATATAATACTAAAAATAAGAATAGCAATGGCCTTATACACAACAATTATAAAAATATTTACTGGGTGTTAATATGTGTCAGACATTATCCTGAGGGCATAGAAGCCATAAAAGGGAGTAAATACAGACTTTAATTCCATTAAACCTTACCTACTGACAGTAGGAAGAAGACAAAATACAAAAATTTAATGAATAGTTAAATATTAATACAAATTCCTGCATTGAGCAAAAATGATGAATTTTAATATTTCTGTCAGTTTTATAATTTACTTTTGGTTCTCTGGAGATGTGAAACAGCTAGATACTTGCCAGTGATATTCAAATAGCAACATATCTTCTCCCAGAAGGTGACGACCACCTCCATTTTTCAAAGAGAAACCACAAAATATCAGTGAGAAGACTTTAGTTGTCAATACATGTCAGCCTTTCAGAGTGCTCGTCACATTGTTCACTTCCTTTGTCAATATTAGTCCCTTTGTTCCTTTTAGAAAAGTTCTTTATGTTAATGCTTTAAAGAGTTGTGTGTCATGAGAGAATTGTCTTTCCTCTTTCTGTCTAAAGATACATAACATAATTGTCTGTCACTAAAAACCTGCCATCAGCGTTTCCCTATCAATCCTTATAACACATTTGCAGCTTTCAATTTTGTTTTTCCTTCTGATTCCTTGTTTCTAGTTCTCACCTGTCTCCAAATACCAGCCATGTCTTTTTTCTGGCTTCAAGTTTTACATCTCTCAGATGAGGGTTTAGGGAAAACAGCATCCATGCCATTTACAACTCTTTCATTTTGTTATACCTTAGTGTTTTCTGCAACAAGGAAATCTCTTTAAACATTTCCACCCTTCGCTTTCCTACACAATTTCAAGTCATAGAAAAGAAATGAGTCAGTGGTAATCATGGTTCTCAAAAAGCTATACCTGATGAAACATTAGCACCACTGCTATGTGTGAAAAATTCTGAGTACAAACTATTCAGTCATGATGAGATACAATATATCCACTCCTACAAACTTATTTCTAGTTGATAAAAGAAAAGCACAATTATCTAGGACACATAAAAAACATTCCATAATTTCTAATTTCAAGTCAATCAAAATACACATCTATTCCTCTTCAGCCACACTGGCAGAAAATCACCACTCTAACAAAATAAGCCATCACCTGCAACACTTGGAAAGAGGTGCATTTCTCAATTTATCCTGAGCTTGACCTCCCATTCCAATTAATTTTGTGTAGTCAACTCTAATGAAATATTATGTCACTCAGTAAGTATTCAGAAGTAGTGCAGAGACATGCAAAAGCCCTGATGTAAGGCTTGATGCAAGATCTTGATGTAAGTTCTCTCTCTAGCAATCTCTCTCTCTGGGCTTCTAGTTGATCATCTTTAGGAAGAAGGCATGGTGAGACAATGCCACATGCTTGAGTTAAGTTATTTCAATCTTTTCACTGTAATAATTTCACTGTACATCTTAAATGTATTCATCTCTTAAGAGATATTTACAGATAAAGACTGCAGTCTCCCTTGCTGAATTCCTGATATGCTCCACCATCTCTAACACAAGACCCAAATCTCTCTTTTCTAAGTGGAAAGAAAAACTTCCCATAAAATCACTTCAGTTGCCTGAGGGTGATAATTAGCACATTTCCTGAGATTTCTTTTTCAGGTTAAGCAATGTCAATTCTCTTAACCTGTCATTAAAGTGCTCATTTTATATACATACTCTATTTTTATGAGCTTCTTCTAAACTGCAGTCCAGAAATGGACACAATGCTTTAACAATATCTAAATAATATAAAATATAAACAAAGATCACATTCATGAAACCAGAAAATTGTGCTTTAAAAAAAAAATTAAATTGTAGCCACAGTTATTAAATTTTAAGATTCACTATATTCATTGTGTTCAAATAAAGTAAAATTAGAATTTTACTTAGCAATTAAACAAATCCAAGTAAAGTCCTGTCACATCTTAATAAAAATATACATTTCATTTTTAAAGATTTGTCACTGAAGATTAGGCAAAGATGGGAGCAATAACCATCATATCTTCTTGTTTCATGTTTGACTACTTAACATGTGGCATATGAGGCTACAAAAGAGTCAAACTTGTTTGAAATGTTAGTATTGTATAATATGAAAACCAAAAATAAAATTCTAAGGCCCCCAACAACTTATGGAACCCCTCTTGGCTAAAAGCATTCCAAATAAACCTGAAACTCTTGTTTAGGCCATGATGGAAAGAGGGAGGTTGGACATGCTTCATTATACATTCCTCCTTTGGAATTCAGGCACAACTGACCAGCATTAACATTCAGAGATCTTAAGACTGGCAAAACAGGCTTTTTGTAGCAATAGGATTCCAGCAAGACTGGTAGCAGGCCCTGAAAGAAGCTGAAGTATTTTGCTCCAAAATATATTTATTTGACATACTTTGAAATGGCCCTGTAAAGCTGTCCCTTGTTAGAAAATCTACATAATGTAGAGAATCCTTCTCCCTTTCCAGATCTTTTCCCTGATCAAGGAGATAATTAACTAAGAGGAGTCTGGCACCTTTTTAGGTCTGATAAAAACTCAGAAGCCTGGTACCTGGAGCTTTCATTTGCATGATAAAACCTTGGTGTGCACAACTCTTTATCTTAACCCAGACATTCCTTTCTACTGATTCCAGATCTTTAGATAATAAGTGTTTCAACCAATTGTCAATCAGAAAATCTTTGAATCCACCTGTGACCTGGGAGCCTTGCACCTTTGGGTTGTCCTGCCTTTCCAGATGGAAGCAATATACATCTTACATGTATTGACAGGTGGCATGTCTCCCTAAAACATATAAAGCCAAGCGGTAGCCCGACCACTCTGGGCACATGTTCTTGGTATCTCCTGGGGCTATGTCATGGGTTATAATCCTCCTATTTGGCTCAGAATAAATCTCATCAAATATTTTACAGAGTATGACTCTTTTCATCAACAAGCAGTAGTAATTTTAAACACAACATTAATTATTCTTAAAATAATTCATTTATAAATGTGCTGACAGCAAAACAGCAACCGAGAGAATGTAAGGCACCTCCCATATCAAATGAAGTGCTATTTGTTGCAATCTTTACTCTGGCTGTGGTATCATGGCAAGAAAACTGGTCTCAGAGACCATAATTATAGTCCTGATTTTGTGATTGAGCAAGACACGTCTTTTATAAAAATAACTTTATTTTACACAAAAGGGCATATTATATTCATTATCTGTAAAGTTAGATGATTTTTTAAATTATATAAAGTATTCAAAATGATGTTTTGCTATATAAAGAGTAAAATGATTACTAGTCATGCCAATTACCATTTCCATCATCTCAGATAGTTAGCCCTTGTTTTGTAAGAGCACCTAAAATCTACTCTTAGTAAATTTCCAGTATTTATGTACAATGCAATAACAGTACAATGTTATTAACAATTGTCCTCATTCTGTACATTAGATCTTCAGACTGCTTCATCCTATATAACTGAAACTTTTTTGCCCTCTCTCCCTTAGCACCTCCCACCACAACTTTGGTAACCTGGTAACCACCATTCTACTCTGTGTTTCTATATATTCGACTTTTTAAAAAACATTTCACATATAAGTGAGATCATGCAGTATTTTCCTTTCTGTGTTTGGCTTATTTCACTTAACAGGATGACCTCAAGTTCATCCATGTTGTCACAAATGGCAGGCTCTCCTTTATTAAAGGCTGAATAGTATAACTGTATAATATTAAAGGCTGAATAGTATAATTATTGTATGTATACCACAGTTTCTTTATCCAGTTACCTTTCTATGGGTCCTTAGGTTGTTTCCATATCTTGTCTATTGTGAGTAATGCTAAAGTTAGGTAATGGAATTAAGATTTCTCCTAGTTTTGTGATCACAAACCAATGTGTTATAAGTATTAGAGAAATTCACCTTGAAAATATACACAGAATTAAATACCTACATTATATAAGTTGAAAACTTTCTTATAGCCTTCTTATTTAAAAAAGAGAATGACTAATAGGGTAATATTCATGCCTACATGTAAAAAGACCAGTCCAAGGCCAGGCACAGTGTATCACACCTGTAATCCCAGCACTTTGGGAGAATGAGGCAGACAGATTGCTTGAGTTCAGGAGTTTAAGACCAGCCTGGGAAACATGGCGAAACCCCAGCTTTAAAAAAAAAAATACAAAAATCAGCCAAGTATGGTGGCATGCACCTGCAGTCCTAGCTACTCAGGAGGCTGAGATGGCAGGATAACTTGAACCCTGGAGGAGGAGGTTGCAGCCAGCCAAGGTCATGCCACTGCCCTCTAGCCTGGGCAACAGAGCAAGACTGTTAGAAAAAAAAAAAAAAAAGAAGAAGAAGAAGAAAGAAAGAAAAACTAAGTCATTTTAGGCAAAAATTTCAAAATTTGAAACAATTGATTACACATAGCTTAATTATTAATAATTATTTAAATAACAATATACATTATTAGTATTTTCTCCACAGGATTCAGGCTTTGAGAGTTGCAAGAGCTTTTAAACTGATTTCCAAAAGATGGTATTTTGTTCTATACCTGACAAAGTCTGTGTAATATTTAAATAAAACATAAGAAACACTTATAATCTATAAAGCATTTTAAACATGCTGTTTTTTGCAATTCCCTCTATCGTTTCAGAAAAATTAATATCTTATTCTATAATTCTGGAATTTTGATTTATCTTCCTTAAGCAAGTATACCTTACAGATATAGTGGGTTGGGTTCCAAACCACCACAATAAAGTGAATATTGCAGTAAAGCAAGTGACGCAAGTTTTTTGGCTCCTAGTGCATAAAAAAGTTATATTTACATGAATACTACAGTCTATTAAGTGTGTAAGAGCATTATGTCTAAAAAATAATGTACGTAACCTAATTTGAAAATATATCATTGCTAAACAATTGCTAACCATCATCTGAGCCTTCAGCAATTCGTAATCTTTTTGCTAGTGAAGAATCTGGCCTTGATGTTCATGGCTGCTGGTTGATCATGATAGTAGTTGCTGAAGATTAGGATGGCTGTGACAATTCCTTAAAATAAGACAACACTCAAGTTTGTCACATTGATTGACTCTCCCTTTCACAAAAGTTTTTTTTATAGAATGTGATACTGTTAGCATTTTACCCATAGAACTTTCAAAACTGGAATAAATCCTCTCAAACCTTGTGAAATGGTTTGGTTCTCTGTCCCTACCCAAATCTCATCTGTAATTTTTTTTTTTTTTTTTTTTTTTTTTTTTGTGACGGAGTTTCGCTCTTGTTACCCAGGCTGGAGTGCAATGGCACGATCTCGGCTCACCACAACCTCCACCTCCCGGGTTCAGGCAATTCTCCTGCCTCAGCCTCCTGAGTAGCTCGGATTACAGGCATGTGCCACCATGCCCAGCTACTTTTTTGTATTTTTTTAGTAGAGATGGGGTTTCACCATGTTGACCAGGATGGTCTCGATCTCTTGACCTTGTGATCCACCCACCTTGGCCTCTCAAAGTGCTGGGATTACAGGCTTGAGCCACCGCACCCGGCCTTCATCTGTAATTTTAATCCCCATAATCCCCACATGTCTAGGGAGAAATTTAGTGGAATATGACTGGATCATGGGGGCAGTTTTCCCCCCATGTTATTGTTAAAGTGAGAGAGTTCTGAGAAGATCTGATGATTTTGTAATAGTTTGACAGTTCCTCTTACAGGAGTGCATGACCACGCCCAGCTAATTTTTAAAAACAATTTTGTAGAGACAGGATCTCACTGTGTTACCCAGGCTGGTCTCAAACTCCTGGACTGAAGCAATCCTCTTGTCTCTGCCTCCCAAAACACTGATTTTATAGACATAAGCCAAAGTCTTGAAACCTTCAAAGTTATTCATGAGGATTGTAATCAACTTCTTCCAAACTACAGTTAATATAGATATATTGGCCTACTCTTATGAACCATAAATATTGTTAATATCATTTCAAATTATGAATCCTTTCCAGAAAATGTTCAATTTACTTTGCCCAGATGCATCAGAGGAATCACTATCTACAGCAACTAGGCCTTATGAAATATATTCTTAAATAATACATCTTGAAAGTAAAAAATACTCTTTGATCCATAGCTATAGAATGGCTGCTGATTATTCATGGATCATAACTGTTTGATACGTGGCTGAAGAATGGCTATTGTGTTCACAGACATGAAAACAGCATTAATCTCTTTATATTTCTCCATGAGAACTCTTGGATGACCAGTTGTATTGTAAATGTGCAGTAATATTTTAAAATAAATCTTTCTTTTTCTGGGCAGTAGGTCTCAACAGTGGGCTTAAAATATTCAGTAAGCTATGCTATAAACAAATGGGCTTTCATCAAGGATTTGTTGTTCCATCTATAGAACACAGGCAGAGTATATTTAACATAATTCTTCAGGGCCCTAGCATTTTCAGAATGGTGAATGAGCATTGGCTTCCATTTAAAGTCACCAGGTGTGTTAGCCCCTACCAAAGAGAAGTGAGCCTGTCCTTTGAAGCTTTGAAGCCAGACATTGACTTCTTTCTCACTATGAAAGTTGAAGTTGGTACTTTCTTCAATGGAAGACTGTTTAATCTCCATTGAAAATCTGTTGCTTAATATAGCTGCCTTTGTCAATTATCTTAGCTAGATATTTTTGGATAACTTGCTGCAGCTTCTACATTAGCACTTGCAGCTTTTCCTTGTACATTATGTTACAGAAATGGCTTCCTTCCTTAAACCTCATGAACTACTCTCTGCTATTTTCTAACTTTTATTGTGCAGCTTCCTCATCTCTCTCAGCCTTCACAGGATTGAAGAGAGAGCCTTGCTCTGTATTAGGCTTTGGCTTAAGGAAATGTGACTGATTTGATCTTCTATCCAGATCACTACAATTTTCTCATCAGCAATAAGGTTGTTTTGTTTCCTTATCATTCCTGTGTTCACTGGAGTAGCACTTTTAATTTCCTTCAATAACTTTTCCTTTATATATACCACTTGGCTAACTGTTTAGTGCAAGTTGCCCAGCTTTCAGTGTATTTCAGCAGTCAATATGCCTTCCTCACTAAGCTTAATTATTACTAACTTTTGATTTTAAGTGAGAGACATGTGACCCTTCCTTTCACTTGAACATTTAAGAGGCCATTGTTGGGTGACTAATTGGCTTAATTTCAGTATCTTTGTGTCTCAGGTAATAGGTCTGAGAACAGGGAGAAACACTGGGGAACAGTCAGTCAGTCAAAACACACACAAGAATTAACAGGTGAAATTCTGTTTGAGAAGTCAATTATGTCTACAACACTGAAAACAGATTTTGGTGTGATATATTGTCTGGTAACTTTAAATTTGTTTCTTTTCCTTCAGCAGTCAGAACATATATATTTATTGATTAAGTTGTTGTCTTATGTGGGCATGGCTTGTGGCACTCTCAAAACAATTACAATAATAACATCAAATATTACAGATCACCATGAAAGTTATAATAATAGAATGACTTCAAAGATTGCAAGAGGCCAAGCGCAGTGGCTTATGTCTGTAATCCCAGCACTTTGGGAGGCCATGGCAGGTGGATCACAAGGTCAAGAGATTGAGACCACTGCCAATGTGCTGAAACCCCGACTCTACTAAAAATACAAAAATTAGCTGGGTGTGGTGTCACGTGCCTGTAGTCCCAGCTACTCGGGAGGCTAAGGCAGGAGAATCACGTGAACCTGGGAGGCAGAGGTTGAAGTGAGGTGAGATCACATCACTGCACTCCAGCCTGGCGACAGAGTGAGATTTGATCTCAAAAAAAAAAAAAAAAAAAAAAAAAATTGCAAGAATTACCGAAATGTGACATCTGCAAAGTACAATTACATGAGGTATCCCTAAAACGATGTCACATTTTAGGTCATGCTGTTTTCTACACTAGATCAACCATGTCTTCTAATAGGAATTCTCTTAATTTTGCTTCTACAGTGATTAGCATGGTGTCTGATTCTTAACAATTATTCATTTTTTGGTTAAATGAAGGAAAACAAACAAATTTAAATTTATTAGAGAATGTGTCACAACAAAATATGCTTTAAGTTCTATAGACGTAATTGCTTTCTCATACAGAATTTCATCTGTTAATCCTTAGCCTCCCTTTAAATACACACATTCCTCCCAAATGCAATAGAAAAATGTAGTGAAGAGGAGATTTAATTAGTTCCTTTTCAGTGGTTAAAAGGTGAAGTTTTGGCATTTTCTTCAAAATAATCCCTTAAAATTATATATTCAAAATATGTATATTATTTGGACCCACAATTGGTGAGACTTCTGATTTAATAATCTAAGCTCAATGATATCCTTAAATAAATAATATTCTCATGATTTAAATGCTAAAAGTCACATGTCTTTATAAACTGGAAGAAAGTCTCTGGATCATCTTTTCTTTGACCCACCTCATATTACCAATGACGTAACAGAAGCACATGAGGTGAAGCGACTTTGCCAAGGTCACATCAAGTCACCAACTGACTGCCGAACAGCACCCGGATGGATCCCAGATCACCCGACTCCCAGCCCAGTGCCATTTCCTTCCTCCCTGTCCTCTCCAATTTATTCATATAGAACTAACTGACCAAGCAGAAACAATTGGAAATAGTCAGGCCTCTATTAATAACAACCTGCTTGTCATATAGTACAATATTGTTTACAAAGCACTTCCCAAATACTTTATCTCCTTGAATCCCTGACTCAAGAACCCCAGATGCAAGATATTTACCTCCACTTACAATACACTAAGGCCTAGAAAGATAAAATGAAATGTCCAAGGTCACAGAGCTAAACTTGAACCCTGGTTTTTTACAACAATCTTGTTCTCTTTACATAAATCCACAGAGATTTTTGTTACAGAGATAGAATCAAAGAAAAAGAATTGTTCACTATAACCCTTATTTGCATCTTATTAAGCCAAGATTCTAAAGGGACTTCACCAGTTAATCTGGGAAGTGTTTATTAATATAGAAGATTATTTCAAAAGAAACACTAACCAGATGAATAACCCATGCCAAAAAACAGATGAATTGTTGAGGGAAAAGACAAGACAGTCACTGATATGCATGTCCAGAAAAGGGATTCACATATCAAGGACAAGAAAGGCCTTCATTACCCATTTATTTTAGTTTCCACTTTCGAATTGAGGAAACTGAAACACCTCTAATCTCAGACCTCAGAAAGCAGAAATCCCCGGTTATCTTAAACAACAGAGGTTATAATAGTCGTAGCTCCAGAAATGCCACCCTTTGAACTGATGCAGAAGCCTCTTTGTTGGGACGCACAAAAGGTCCTGAGATGTACAATCTCAGTCACTAATGCCAGGGGTGTAACTAAAGACAAGGCTGTACTTAGAATATAAGGTGGTGTTCAGAGCTGGCTTCATGGAAGCTGACAGAGAACAGCACATCCAGTCTGTGAAGAAGAAAGAGAACCAGAAGACTGGTCACAACACAGATGCATGAATAGTAATGAAGAATCATCCTGTTTCTCATTGTTCAAGAATGAGAACAACAGAGAATGTTTTGTTTCTCATTTTTAGAAACAGCACAGGAATTGCTTCCACCGAGGTGGAGGAGAAAGTTTTTGTACCTAGTCAGATTTTCCAGGGATGAAGATTAATAATTCTCTTCCATGGACAACAGGAAGTTAAGTCATAAAGAATAGGATCCATTATTCAGAAGGTCCTAACAGCCTGGGGTGAGAGATGACACCTATTTCAAAAGTGAAAGAAGAAAAACTTGAAGAAGCATATGTGCTACATGTATATCATCCCAGAGACTTTAGCTACTTTTTGCCTCTGATATAATGAAAAGTGCTATAAAAATTAAATTAAAAAAGATTATGTTAATATATTGAGGACTTTATAGTATCTGCTCAGTTTACCTTCTGTTGTATACTTAACATGTGGTAAGCCACTGAAATTACAAAGAAGACATAGCTCTTGCCTTCATGAAATTCACAACCTAGAAAACAAACTATGACCCAAGGAACTATAGTATAGCATAGGAAGACATCAACAGTACAGGAGAGATTTGAGGGACCAGGGAAAGAAGGACTTCTTAGCAGAAGAGCATCAAGAAAAACTGTATTGAGAAAATTACAATCTAAGCATCTGTGGAAATATAAAGTTAATATACTTTGGGAAGATATTATAATATAACTTTCAAGTTGTATTTTGCATTTAATGAGTGATACAATTATTGCTAATATTATATAACTGATAAAGAACCGACAATTGAACAATATATTTTTATAGTTCTTGGCTTCCCTATAATATAGCGTTGCTAATCATTAGTTAAGCCATGAAACCATATATTTAACAGAATACATTACATTCTTAAGTGTTCACTGAAGACAACATGGTCTGTCTCTCCAAAATGTTTATATTATATGTTTATACATCTGTTGTGTGTTTTCAAGACAATGTAAACACAGAAATGTCTCAAAAATATATTGCAAAATGACATACCGAAGCTTCATCTGGGCAACTGTACCCTGAATTTGCTGGCTGATTTTAAAATCAATCAATACTAACCTGTACAAATAAAAAGAGCACTGTTCTTCCAGTTTAAGAATGGTAACCCTGCTTTCAAAAGAAGCAGTGAGAACTCCAAGCCATTCTCTCTTCATGGCATTACATGAAAGACTTAGAGTCTTGTATCTATATCCAAAATACAGTTCCTTCATTTAAGTTACGGCTTTAAAGAACTTCTTAGAGGTTTTTAAAATCAGTACTTCCAGATCTACGAGACTCAGAGCTGCTGATTAAATTTCAGTCATACCAAAAAATAATTGGGCTTTTGGGTGGAGGCTCAATATAATTTAGTGGAAAGTATATTACTGTGAGACTCAAGAAACCTAAGTTTCAGTCTTGACTTCACCAGGATTGAGCCAGTTTTTCTCTGAGCTTCAGTTTTTACAGATAAAATGAGGAAGCTGAAAATGACTTCCAAATTCTCCTCTGACCAAGTTAAGACTCTATTATGGTGCTGGGAACTTATTAAGTTTGCCAGTTACAAATTGGCAAGGGGATCATTCTGGAAAATTATTGCTTGAATAGTGAGAGTTAAGACACATTTCCAATCATGAATTTTGAAGACAGACTTAATCACTCCCACCCACTATAGCCTCTAGCACTTGTTAATATCTCTATTATGGCATTTACCATATTGCATCTTGAACACTGGTGTCTGTCTTCCATGATAGCATGGAAGGTTCATGAGATCAGAAAGTGTCTCTTATTCATTATCCTGTTTTGCCAATGCATGGCAATATGCATGACTTGGGGTGTGTGTCCAATGTATGCTTAACAAGTAGGAGAATAGGTGAATGAGAATGTCAAAGTTAACTTTAAAAACCTGTCTGGAGATGATCTTCGTAATTTTCTTAAGCCAGTAACTCTTTAAAAGCTATTTGCATGGCGTTTTCTCAAGGAAAGAATATCTTAATGACCCTTATGTCTGACAACGTATAGCATATTGGAGAAACTAAGGGAGCTGGCCAGGGTACTGCTGAAAACTACCCAAAATGCTACATCAAGCACTTCTGAGTTGAGAGTATCTTTCCACGGGGTTATTTCATATTTTTGGAATGTAAAGAGACTTCCAAGTAAGGATAAAATATTGAATACTGGCTTTTACTTTAATTCCTACTAGAAACATAATTAAAAGTACAAGAAATGGATGTGTGTGTGTTTATATGTTTTGCATAAATCTTTAAAGACAGAATGAGAGAGAAGATGGCAACAACAGAAATTTAGAACTGTAAAACCAGCTGGTGAGAATATATCTGAGAAAGCTGAATCCTAAGTCAGCAATGGAGAGAGCCAATAGGCAACCTAACTTAGATTGCAAAAATCTTCAAAAGTTTAGACAGTGGTAGTACCACGTTTGTCTAGAAGTGAGGAGAAGGAGAAAAAGGTAAATTACGTAAAAATGGTGGAAACTTTCTTTTTAGGACAGTGTTATAACCTCAAATCCTCTCTCAAACATCAAGCATCTAAGGCAACTGCCCTCTGCAATCTCAGCAGAAGAATATATATTTATTCTTTGTAGTGAACAGGATGGAAACTCTCTGCATAGTGGGCAGAGTAAATACCACACTGAAAAGTAGGAGATTAAGTGAGCATTTATACATGCTGCCAAAACCCACAGGACCCTCAAAACCAGGTCTTTCCTATTCAGGCAGAAGAATGGAAGAGTCTGTTTGAGGAATCTTATAAACATAAGAGGTAAAGACCTAAAGATATGGACCTCAGGAGTTCCACAATGAAAAACCCACCAACATCACTCTACAACTAAGATCATTGACAACAAGCCCCATCCATGTACATAGAGCTTCCAGTCACCTTTTTCGCCCCCTATACCCACTTTTAAATATGAACAGGCAACCAAATATAAAAACATCTTCAGAAAATCTCTAACATGAAAGAAATAAAAACAAACAAAAACCTTACTGGAAACAAAGGTTATGGAGGGAGATTAAAACTGCTCTAAAAGCATAAATCATAAATATTCTCAGCAAAGTATTAGAAACTATCACATCTGTGAAATAAGATGGCATAATATAAAATGAAACAATCAAAGAAAACTGACAAATAAGTCTCTTGAAAATTAAAAATCTGATACCAGAAAATAAAGACAAAATCTAAGAAAAAGATTAAAAGATAGACTTGACCTGACCTTATAATCTAGAAGGCAGAGAAAAGACAAAAGAGGTAGAGAATAGGAAATAAAACATATGAAAAATAGAAACTTATGAAAAATTATCCAAGATATAAACATTTAAGTAAGATTTCCAGAATAGCAGAACAAAACAACAATAACAAGAAAAAAGCATAGAGGAGATCATTAAGAAAATAATCTAAAAAACTAAACGATTTTCAATTTTCTAGAGATTAAAGAAAAAATTCTAGTTTTAAAGTAGAGTTTCTGCCATAAATACACAGCATAATGAGTGAAAATAAAACTGTAAGAAGGCAACTTGCTATCAATTTTTAAAACACTGAGAAAAAAGAATAGATACTACAAGTTTTCAGGGAGAAAAAATATCAGGCAGGCATGTACAAAAAATAAGAAGTCAGAATGATAGAATGACATCAAACCGGAACAACAAAACTGGCAGAATAAAGATGTTGTAATGGTGTAATTTAAATTCTGAAAGAAAATTATTTTAAACCTAAAATTCTATACCTAACCAAATTATTGTTCAATTATGAGGAAAAATACAGAAATTTTCCAAAATGAAAAAGCCCAGAAATTTTACTCTGTAACCATTAGGAAGCTTTTGGAGAACGTATTCCACCAAAATAATAGAGTGAACTAAGAAAGAATAATACAGAGGATACAGGAGAACAAGGGATCCATGCAAATATCTGCAGAAATTTTCTAGGGTGATGGAAAAGGAGATCTCCGGACCAAAGCAAAGCACAGAGAAAAGCGTGCACACAGCACTCAGTCATCAGATTCTGAGGACTATTACTTCAAGATGAAATTGATAGAATATCTGTGCATCTGAGTGCCTTAAGATGCGATTCAGACAACTGGCAGGGACTTGGATTTAAATATAGTACAAAGTATGTAGAAAGCTGGGCACATAAAAACAAGACGGTTATCAACCATAGAAAAAAACAAAATCTTATGACAAAAGGAGTAATCATAGCTTAATTTGTCTTAGTCATGAAAGTATTTACATAATCATAATCATGCAACTACTAAATACTGATCTAACAAAAATAACAATGTAACAGCCTTGGAAAGATGGTGAGATGGAAAAGATGCATGTTGTGGTAAGAATGTGATAAAGGAGAGAATTGAACGCTATTTCCTTCCATCAATAAAAAGAACTGAGAAATTAAGAGGAAGAAGAGAATATTGTTTAGCATATGAAGGTAAATATCAACAAGAGTTGAAAGTGATTGTAGGAATAAAAATGGGAGAGGGGACAATAAACTACTATATTTCACAATATACTTTCTATAACTGTGACAAAAATAGCACATAAAAACAGAAAAAGAAAGAAGAAATCACCTCAAATTTTATGCATGAGAGATTGTTTTTATACTGCTTTTGCTCTAAAAGCATTTCTGATGGAATTGAGTATCACAGGAGATTGCAAGTGTGTTCCTCAACATCCTCCCATCTTTACTAAGACATGATTCAATGGGGTCAGTTGAGATTAAAAGAGGTTGCTTAGAGAAAAGACAAGGCTGTCATTGCCATCTGTCTAACCGCACCTTATGGTTATTAAATGAAAATCATCTACTGACCTTCATCTTCAAAATCTTGTTCATAAATCATTTACCACTCAAGCTGAGACCTACCCTATACAAGGTGCTTTCTAGATTTCAACCACTGATCATGATGATCCAGTTTGGTATGATGTATCTTCCTGGAACAGTTTTTTGTTTGTTTGTTTTTGAGACAGAGTCTATCTAGCTCTGTCACCAGGCTGCAGTGCAGTGGCACAATCTAGGCTCACTGCAACCTCTGCCTCCGGGGAAGAGATTCTCCTGCCTCAGCCTCCCAAGTAGCTGGGATTACAGGCATACGCTGCCATGCCCAGCTAATTTTTGTATTTTTAGTAGAGATGGGGTTTCACCATGTTGATCAAGATGGTCTTGATCTTCTGATCTTGTGATCCACCCACCTTGGCCTTTCAAAGTGCTGGGAATAGAGGAGAGTCACTGCCTCCAGCCCTTACTGGAACAGTTTTAAGTGTTTGATTCAAAAGCAAAATCTTTGTGGAGCTGCCATACTTTACAGCACTACACTGAACTACAACTGAAGCCACACGTTGGAAGTGTAGTGTTTCATTTAAACAATTAAGCAAACCTGAATCCATCAGACTCAGCAAAACCCCATGGCTTTGATTTTGTACCAGAAGCTATAATGAGGCAGTTTGGAGATACTTAAAATAATAATATCTACATTGTACTGCATGTTTATTAAATGCCAAGTAGTGCGGTAAATACTTATCTCATTTAATAGTCAAAACAACTCTATAAATAGCTACTATTATTACCCCCATTATGTAGATAAGGAAATTCAGGATTATGGAGATTAGGGCCCTTGCCCAATGTCTTCAGCTATGAATTAGGCAAACAAAATTCAAGACCAAAATTGGATTCAGAAACTGTTCTTTTAGCATTTCTGCCTTCTCTAAAGAAAGGCCATCAGAATATCAAAAATATTCCACTGAAAAAGTGATGGGTGAGTTTGGAAACAAACATATTACTGATGTGAGTCTTCATATACTTAAGCATAGAAGAGTTTGAGAAAATTCATATGACACAGTTGCAAAATGCATGTATATTAGTATTTGTGTAGTTTTTACTCTGTATATGAGACTTAATAATTTACATATCTTAAGAAAATAATAATTATTATTATTATTTTTTTTTTAGATGGAGTTTCGCTCTTGTTACCCAGGCTAGAGTGCAATGGCACGATCTTGGCTCACCGCAACCTCTGCCTCCTGGGTTCAGGCAATTCTCCTGCCTCAGCCTCCTGAGTAGCTGGGATTACAGGCACGTGCCACCATGCCCAACTAATTTTTTGTATTTTTAGTAGAGATGGGGTTTCACCATGTTGACCAAGATGGTCTCGATCTCTTGACCTCGTGATCCACCCGCCTCGGCCTCCCAAAGTGCTGGGATTACAGGCTTGAGCCACCGCGCCCGGCCCAAGAAAATAATTTTTAAGGCTGACACTTTTCAAAAGGTTCTTTTCAAAAGGACCTTTCTCCTAGAATACTAGTCTATAAGTTTCAATGCTAGAATTTTAGAAAGCTGAGAGCCAAAAGTAAACAGAAATGAAACTTATTGTTCCATTAAGCAAGAGAAGTGTTAGTAGCAGAGGTTGGCAAAAATCAGAATAAAATACTGGGTCACAGCATTTCTTCTGGACCTGACAGTGTACTTCTAAGTGTGCTTTGCTTTGCACAGTAGATGTGTTCTTGAAAAGCTGGTGAATAATTAAAGCTTTGTAAGTAGAATTGTATTCTATAAGCCCTAAGAATATGATTTTTAAAAGATGATTAGAATAGTCAATGTTTTTGAAATGTAAATGAAATCATCACCTACATTACATAATTTGTAACAGGCTTCCACAATTTGCCTCCAACCATTCTTCCTTTCTTATATGATCCATTATCTACTGTATCCTGCCCCCAACCCTGCAGGGATCATGAGGAAAGAGTGTCAGTACTATATTCAGCACCTAAAACAGTGTCTAGCACAATAAATGCACACCAGATGAATGAACTAACCAATCCATTAATCTTTTCCTGTTACTACATGTATATAAATGTCTCTCTACCTTTGCATGTAATATTTCATCAGCCTAGAATGATTTTCCAATGTTTTCGTTTTATCCCTTCTGCAAGAGTGAGTTCAAATGGCAACTCCTTCCTAGATTTGGAATTCCTCTCTATATTCCCAGAAGATTATATTTAGAGATCTAGTGTAATAGGGGATAATTTAAACCTTATCTTTAGTCATTGGTTCCTGGCCTGTAATACCTAGGCAGAACAATCCACACAGACAATATGATGGTAAAAGTAAATTTAATCTAAATTTCACATACATTGCCAGCTGTCAGTTCTTCCTGTTTCTGTTTATGCATATCTTCAAAAGCTAATTTGTGAGGTGTTCTTGAGGTCAAAAACTGCATGGTTTTTCATGTCTAGCTCAAGTGACAAGCAATGTACATGGCACAGATCAATGGATACATCCAAGCATCAATCTTTGTATTAATTAATTAACCAGTATGGTTGCGGGTAATGCAGGGGTAATTGTCTATATGTGATCTCATTTACTCTTTTAAGCTACAGAATTCCCTCATGAGAATGCTATCCCTGATCCCTTATTCTGGTATTTCTGAATTATCAGCAAAATATACATCTATTTCTAGATTAAATTCCCAAGCGCAAGAGAATCTTAGACTAAATTGTCTACACCAGGGACTCTCAAAGATCTAGACTAGCAGCATCAACACCTTCTGGGAACTTGTAGAAAAGCAAACTCTCAGGTTCACCCCAGGCTCACTGAATCAGAAACTCTAGGGGCGGGATCTAGTGATCTGTGTTTTGGTACATACTTAAGTTTGGAAACTGGTCAGAAAGTTGTCTTCATGCTTCTGACATGAACAATGCAATGTTCCCTTGACCCAACCAACGACATCAATATCCCTGTTAAAATAGTCAAGTTCTTTGTTCTGAAGAAATTAAACTTCATTTTAAGCCAGACAATGGGAAAAAAATAGGATTTTAAAAATCAATATAATGAATTGATATCACTGCCATTCAGTTTTTATAGCATAATTTAAAATGAGTATTTCTTAACTACATTGTTTTGAACTGCATACCACAGCTGCATGGCATTCTATGGTTCCAAACAGGTAAAAATAATTGAAATAAAACCAGGCAAGATGAAGAGGAATCTTAAAGATTTTAAGACAAGAATTCAGCCCCATATAGAAGCAGAGGAAGTAGTAAGCCCAAGCATCAAATGCTAACAACGAGCATAACAACAGTAGCAACTATAATTATTGAGTACTAATTTTAGGTTTGGTTCTTAATATATATTTTCCTCATTTGTCTCATTAATCTTGAAAGAGAGTTATTGTACAAATTAGAAAGCAAGGACACAGAAATAGCTCTTACCCAAGTTACAGAGACTAAAAAGTTGTTAGTTGTGTGTTTGATTTTAAGTCTTCGGATCTTTCTACCACACCACTCAGCTTCCTCGATAAGCAGAACAGTTATTCATTTCGAGGGTTAGAAAAGAAGCTGCAAACTGATGCTTAATTAAGTCCTTAGGGGTGGAAGCCAGTGTAAGGTACAGAAGAGCCTTGGATTCTTTCTTCAACCCACCTGATAATAGGCAGGTAGTCCCAGTGATTCCTCAAGCCTGTATCTCATTGGCCCAGGGCTTGAGTAAGACTAAGCCTGCAGAGATTGGGTATTCTGAAGGTTAATAAAATCTGTGCATATACAGTGGGACTACTTTTTCAGTAACAAAAGAAGGTTGATCAGCTTATAAGACTATAGTAAAGTATGCCTTAAGTGTTAAGCAGTTATTAAGCTCATAGACTCTGAAGCCAGTCTGCAACTTACTAGCTGTGTGACCCAGGCAAATTACTTAACATCTCTAACTTTTCTGATCCCTAAAATAGGGATGACAATAGAGTCTGCCTCATTGGGTTTTTATGAGGCTTAAGTAAGTCAATATATGTAAAGCACAGTGCCTAAACATAGTAAAATCTGCATAAGCATTATTTCAAAAGACTTAGTTGTATTTTCAAATGTCCTTCCAATGTTTGACATGAATAAAGCATGAAGAATGAAGAGCATTTTAAAGTTTATCTGGATATGTTTAAGTTTATAACTGAGCCCAACACCTATTACAGTTTCTTTCCAATAAAGCATAGAAAAAAAATCTACTTTTTGGGAAAAAAACTGTAATATAATATTGATAAAAAATTTGGAAAAGTATAAAAGTCCACTCATAATTCAATCATCATTATCCAAATATTGCCACCTTTTGCACATTACAATCTACTACTTGTCAATGACCAAACAAATTTTACATTATAATCAGTGCATATAGCCACATGTACTGTTTTTATAATTACCATTATGTCATAAACGCTTCTAATTATAACTCATGTTCATAAACATGTTAATGGCTGTTAAATATTTCCCTTTCTTTTATTCTGTGCATAAATTAAAAATTTAGTTTATTAACCATGAAACCCTTAACCTTGGATAACTTTATTTATTTATTTATTATTTTTTATTGCATTTTAGGTTTGGGGGTACATGTGAAGAACATGCAAGATTGTTGCATAGGTACACACATGGCAGTGTGATTTGCTGCCTTCCTCCCCTTCACCTATATCTGGCATTTCTCCCCATGCTATCTCTCACCAACTCCCCACCCCCTGCTGTCCCTCCTCTATTTCCCCCCAACAGACCCCAGTGTGTAGTGCTCCCCTCCCTGTGTCCATGTGTTCTCATTGTTCAACACCCGCCTATGAGTGAGAACATGCAGTGTTTGATTTTCTGCTCTTGTGTCAGTTTGCTGATGGTTTGCTGATGGAGAATGATGGTTTTCCAGGTTCATCTGTGTCCCTAAAAGGACACAAACTCATCGTTTTTGATGGCTGCATGGTATTCCATGGTGTATATGTGCCACATTTTCCCTGTCCCAGTCTATCATCGACAGGCATTTGGGTTGGTTAACCTTGGATAACTTTAACCTAGTAGCAAAAAATGCTTCTTCTGTCTAAAATGATCAGTAGCCAATCAAACTTTGGAAGAGATAATTATTGGTTTTTAAATTGTTTGAAGGCAATGTAGAACTGAGTACAATTGTTTTTGAATAACATATTACTAATGATTGAGGACTAAGGAAAATCAAATTTCCTATCAATAATGTCAGTAAAACACTCAGCACTTGGATTGCTTGTCATTATTCTGTTAGTCTTTTCTTTTTTTTTTTTTTTTTTTTTTTGCAAGAAGGTGCTAGTTAGGGCTGGCAGAGAGAAGAAAACAATATCCACCGAATCAATTTCACATATGACTGATGTATAAATAAACTCATCTTAATTGTAAAGAGGACATATATGAGGGTGAAAAAAAGATGTTATAAAAACATAATGTACAATCTGCTAAGCAAAAATATCATCCAGTTCGCCAAAAGAGATAGGAGAGAACAAGCAGCCAATCATAAATCTTTTTTTTTTTTTTTTTTTTTTTTGAGACGAAGTCTCACTCTGTCGCCCAGGCTGAAGTGCAGTGGCACAATCTCGGCTCACTGCAACTTCCACCTCCCGGGTTCAAGCGATTCTCCTGCCTCAGCCTCCTGAGTAGCTGGAATCACAGGAGCACAGCACCACACACGGCTATTTTTTGTATTTTTAGTAGAGACGGAGTTTTCCATGTTGGTCAGGCTGGTCCAAACTGCTGACCTCGTGATCCTCCCACCTAGGTCTCCCAAAGTGCTGGGATTGCAGGTGTGAGCCGCTACACCCGGCCACCAATCATAAATCTTTAAACAGCATGTATCCACTGTAGTTCCTATATAAACACTTCACAAATGCTGGTTCTTTCAATCCCAGAAGTGAAAAGAATCTTGCCTCTAATCCACTCTTGTTTTGCAGATGGAGAACAAGGCCATTGAAAGAAAGTGACCGGCTCAAACTGAAGATGGGGTGGGAATTAGGATTCAAATCCAGGCCTCCGGATTCCCAAGACAGAGTCTTTTCCACAAGGCCACTGCAGCCGTCCATCAATTCAGACATAATACCTGTGATCTACGTGATTACAGTCATCCTGTATACAAACTTTAGCTAAGTAATCTTTTTCCTCTGTCTTAATGCTTTTTCACTCAGAATTTAATTAATTGTCCAGTAGACTTACAAACCCAACAATTTCAGTTGCACAATTCACAGCATTAAAAAGCTAGCTCAAACACACACTGAGTCCTTAACATTTGATGTGGTAATTATGATCACCCTGTTTCATTTTCTATAGAAGTTAAGCCTAAAGAGAATCAAGGAAGAATACAAACAAGCTTAAAATAACAATTTCTTTGTAATAAGAAAATAATCGGCCGGGCGCGGTGGCTCAAGCCTATAATCCCAGCACTTTGGGAGGCCGAGGCGGGTGGATCACGAGGTCAAGAGATCGAGACCATCCTGGTCAACATGGTGAAACCCCATCTCTACAAAAAATACAAAAAATTAGCTGGGCATGGTGGCACGTGCCTGTAATCCCAGCTACTCAGGAGGCTGAGGCAGGAGAACTGCCTGAACCCAGGAAGCGGAGGTTGCGGTGAGCCGAGATTGCGCCATTGCACTCCAGCCTGGGTAACAAGAGCGAAACCCCGTCTCAAAAAAAAAAAAAAAAAAAAAGAAAGAAAGAAAGAAAGAAAGAAAAGAAAAGAAAAAGAAAATAATCGGCAAACTGAGTTTAAAAAGGGAGAGAGAGAGAGAGATTCAGTACATCGAGCTTCAGAGAGAAGAAATTTTTGCAAGATTCATCCACAGAATAGAACCACAGCTGAACCCAGATCTTCTAGCATGTAATAGATTAGATTAGAATAATCTCAGTAGTCTGTTAGATTAATATATTAGAATCTTAGTTATATTTCATGTGAACGTGCACCATGTTTATTTTATGCCTCAGTGTATCACCAGAGTATACAGTGTCACAATCCCACAGTATGCATACCCCAGTTGGAAAAGCTCAGCAATAGCAGATTCTAGGGAAATATTGTATGTTGACTCAGTCAACCGATGGTCTTATTTTAAAAGGCTGACACTGAGTGGCCCATGCTATTGCCTTAGGTGCCTCCCTCATGTTCATGTTATTGAGGATTTTGCTATATTTGCATCATGTGTTTGCCTTTTATGCTAATGTGAATCAATGTCTATAGTTAAAAGTACCCATTTCAACTCGTTTTAAATTATTTGTAGGCTTGCAAATAAAGAATGATTTACATGGAAACCTTTATCTTGATACATAGCAAATATTTCTCCTTTAAATCTCAGAAGAAAGAAAGAAGTTAAATTCAATTTTAAATAGTGCTGGATTAGTTGAAAATATTTTGAAATGAAAGAAGAGCCTTTAGACACACTGTGTAAATATCTAATTTTAAACTTTCCAGATTTAAACAATTAGAATGACAGTATAATAAACCTTATATAATAGTCTTGTTTGTAGAGTATCTAAACCCAATTTATTATAATATGTGAAAGAGACTAATAGCAAAAAAGAAAAAAACACACATTTTGAAACAGGAAGCATATCTAGATTTTTCAGTTTCTAATTATCTGAAAAGAAATTTCCCAGTGTGCCTGTGTTGAGGTTTGTGCAATCTGTTTTAGTGGCATCAGTACCTGAGGATTCAAGGAAAACCTGATTGTTTCACGTGGGTGATAATCGTAGAAATGAATGAAGAAGGGAGAAATTGGCATTGCTGCCTCCTCCTACCTGCTTGTTAAAGGAATCTTTGGTGTGTTTAGTTATCTTCAGAATGGACTCTGAAAGTTTCTAGATTCCTTTTCTGCAGTCTAGTCCCTTGAGGCTGCTTCTCAGGCTAATGGCCAATCCACAAACAAAAGAGAAACCACAGAATGGCAGCTTCCCTTTACTTCTTCCAGGTAGTTTAAAGCCCCACTTTTAATTATGTGTGCTTTTTGAATCATTAGTGGGGCTTGTTTCAGGTAAAAAGCCAGGCAGAGTATGTGCTAGAGAAAAAAGAAAAGATCCGTGAAGGGGCAACAGGTGTCCTTTGGGACTCCTGCCTAGGTGCCATCGGCGGCATCGCAGCAGTTAAATACCACGGTCTCCCTGGGTGGGAGTCTCACATTCCCAAAGACAAGGAGACAGGGACTATTTCAAAAAGTAACTGGAGAGATGAGAAAGCTAAAATTAGAACTATTGACATAGATCCTAAAAAAATCCTACCGTGCTCTGCATGCAAGCATGCTAATAAGGAGACGAGGAAGAAGATGCTGGGGAAAATGGCATGTCATCCTAGCCTCAAACTCTTGCCATCTATTTTGCATATCTATTTTCAATCCCAAGTCTGTAGTACAGAAATGAAGTCTCTCTTCTACACATACTCCCTTAACACTAAAGAGGGTGATAATAAAAGACAAGGCCCAGGCAGTAGGAGCCCTAGAGTGTTCTTGATAAAGAACGCATGCATGTGTTAGTTTCATAAAAACCATCTTGGAAATTATCTATGGATTCTTAATTGAGGATGTACATCCTCATCACCTGAGTGCTTCTTAAATATCTGAGTTCCAAGTACTACAGGATGTCCAGTAGTTCTGAGATGCACCCCGACTGAACCATTGTTAGTGGCCCGAATTTACACAGTTTATGTTTTAAACCCATCCAAGGTGTTATACATCCCCAAACACATACGATGTTATATAACTGCCTCAAAACTAAGCCCTAGCAAAATAGAGACAAATTCAGGTGTTGGGGAAGTTACTATTAAAACTGTAGAATAAGCACAAAAGAAATATCTTTTGGTAAATTAAAACTTTTGTGGAAGTTAATGCGGATGATTTATTGAGTGTCTATGCAGTATACTTGCTGCTAAAACTACAAAGACGGCAGAGGACCAGTTTCTACCATCCAGGATCTCAGAGCCTAGTGAAAAGAGAAACATGGCTAAAAAATTAGGAAAGTCAGATTATAATTCCAAAGAGTTCTAACTACTTTATTAGCATGAGTTTTATTTCATAATCATGACATTATGGTATGGAGCTTGGGGTGGGTATAATTCCTGTTTCACAGAGAAACAGAGGTAAGATGAATTGCCTAAATCACTTAGTCTTTATGAGCCTTTGTTTTGTTATCTATAAAATAAAGTCAAAATGCCCAATGACAGGGTTTTAAGGGAGATCATATGTATTAAAAGCCTTTTGAAAAAGTACAAAGCGTCTCATGAATGTTATTTATGGCTGTAAATATGTGACAAATAAGGAAACTCAATATTAACAGATGCAATAAACAATTATTGGTCACTCTGTAGCCACAAAACACCATACCTAATAAGGTTTGTACTTCAAAAAACTTAAAAGCGTAAAAAAACAGGGATAAGGGAATGGCACAGCAAGTAGGTTGGTCTCCCCTAGACTCATTACTGAGGCTAACAAGCCTCATCATAACCTAAGGCAGGAGACATGTTACGCAGGTAGCTAGCTGGGTGGAATAGCTTTTATAGCAGATACATAGCTTGAATTCAAATGTTCTCCCACACAATAATTTTGTTTAAATAAACCCAAGGGGAAACAAAAGGCAGGAATTATTTATGTGGATGATTATGTGCCTCTTTGGAGCTTATTAATCACTGTAAGACTTTGTAGTCTTACCTTCCAGATAACCTACTAGAACTCTGAAAGATGAATGGATAAGACACATAAAATATTAGAAATAAACATCTCTTGATCCTGTTCATGTATCCCTACACTGTAAGCTGTTAGAGGGCAAGTCAATAAACTGTTTATACCTCTTTCCCCCGAATTTAATAATGTGCCTGGAACAACGTGGCAACTCGATATTTCAAATTAAATGAACTGGACCCCCCTTGATATTTAAGAATCCTGAGACCCAGAGAGGAAAAGATTTGTCTAAATTTACACCATGGGAGCTGGGGTAAGAACCTGTGTTTCCTATGCCCAGTGACTATATATCATGATTTTACTGAATTATGTTTTACTTATCTCACTATATATACCGGCTCAGTCTTTCATTATTGTTGTTGTTATTGTTTAACCACAAAGTAGCTCTTCTTAAAATCACTTTCCAGTTCTGATATACTAATGATTGCTAATATTACTGATTACTGATATACTAATAGACATTTCCTTTCTCCCCTGCAGAGTAAATCTTTCTGGCTTCAGAGAAATGACTGTACTATACCTTAAATGTGTTGGTCCATGCCCCTGACTGAATTCTGATGGCTCGTGTGAAATCTAGAACAGAGAATTGAGTCCTCCCTGGGAATATATGTGTGCGGGTCTCTATTGAGAAAGCAGGTCAAGTTATTCCCTTCCATGTTCTGGAATCACACTGATATTTCTGTGAGCCCTCCTGGTAGCTAAATTTCCCATACTCTCCCAATTTACAATCTCTGGATGCATGAAGTTGACATAAAAAACTAATTAAGGCTATCCAATGCATATAATCTGAATCCCTACTATGCAAACTAAAATGTTCTACCTGAGGTAGACACCTAGGTGTTTGCTGGAATGTTAGAGGCTCATATTATGCCCACAAGAAGATTAATATATTAGTGAAGATAGAAGAATCATCAAGATCAGAGACTGCATCTTAGTTTTCTTTCATATTCTCAGAACTAGGCACATTCAGTACATATCAGGTGCTCAATACACATTTGTTTAAATAAAAAGCACAAAATTTATGTTGATTGCAGGAAATGCAGTATGTGTGGGGGACAAACAAGTACTTAGGTCATACAAATTATACCAATAAAATATTAATTTAATGTGGCAAGGGACATGTCAAAGAAATCTCAAAAGGGTTGAACAGAGATGTATGACAATAGAAGAGGATAAAGCTGGATTCACTCTGTTTAGAAGTGCCTTAATTTAAGTAGTCAAATATATCACATTACCATGAGTTAACAGCAGACTTTGTCAGGAGCTTAAAAGGAAAGTAGAGAATAAATATTTAAGGATAATTGGGGATTGAAAGTAAGTGATTGGAGGATATTTAAAAGTGAATTTGTTTTCTGATCTCTGAGGCACGCAGTTTCTTTTTCATTTCATTTCTGTTGTTTCCAAAAACAACCAAAAGACCTAGAACATAATCACATATCCATGAGCCTCTATATTGATTACTAAGATAATATCAAATCTTCTCTACTGAGGGGCCTGGAGTGGTGTCATCCATTCTTAGTTACAATCAGTTCCCCTGAGATCTACATCAGTGCTTCTCAAATTTTACAGTGCATAAAAACGACCATTAGATTTTGTTGAAATCCAGATTTGATTTGGTAGATCTGAGGTAGGGACTGAGATTCTGCATTTCTAACAAGTTCTCAGGTGATGCAAACGCTGTTGATTTGTGGACCACGAGTAGCAATGCCCTACATCAGTGGCTAACTCTGGCCATCCATTAGCATCACTTGGGGGCCATTTAAAAATACTTATGCCAGGGTGCGGTGGCTCACGCCTATAATCCCAGCATTTTGGGAGGCTGAGATGAGTGGATCACCTGAGGTCAGGGATTCGAGACCAGCCTGGCCAACATAGTGAAACCCCATCTCTACTAAAAACACAAAAAATTAGCTGGGCTTGGTGGCAGGTGCCTGTAATCCCAGTTACTTGTGAGGCTGAGGCAGGAGAATTGCTTGAACCTGGGAGGCAGAGGTCACAGTGAGCCGAGATTGCTCCACTGCCCTCCAGCCTGGGCAACAAGAGCAAAACTCCGTCTCAAAAAAAAGAAAAGAAAACACACACACACACACACACACACACACACACACACACACACAAAACAAACAAACAAGAAAAACTTGTGCCCAGATCCCACTCCAGAACTAATTAAACCCAAATCATTAGTTGTATGGCCTAAGCATCTTTACATTTGAAAAGCTCTACAGGTGTTTCTACAGATAATATGCCAGCTTGAGGCCAGAAATCTACCTAGACAAAGAAAGACGTGATATAGGTGGGGGTCAGGGAGAGGTGAGTGGTGTGTGTGTGTGTGTGTGTGTGAGAGAGAGAGAGAGAGAGAGAGAGAGAGGAAGGAGAGGAGAGGGGAGGGAAGGGGAGGGGAGGGGAGGAGAGGAGAAGGAAAGGAAGAAGAGGGGAGGGGAGAAAAGGAGAGGGGAGGGGAGGAGAGTGGAGGGGAAGAGAAGGATGGGGGGGAGGAAGAAAGGGGGAAGGGAAAAGGAGGGAGAGAGGAAGGAAGGAAGGGAGAAGGGAAGAAGGGAGGGAAGGATGGAAGGCAGGAAGGTAGGCTGCCTCTTTCCTCACTCTAAATCATGCTTCTCAAACATTAATGTGCATGCAAATCACCTAGGTATTTTATCAAAATTCAAATTCTGATTCAATAGACCTGGAGTAAAGATGGAGATTTTGAAGTTCTAAAAACTTTGTCTGCAAACCACATTTTGACAATCAAGAGTCTAAATCAGTGATTTCCAAACATTGCTGTACCTAGGGACCTCTAAAGAAAACACTTATGCTTTTTTTCTTCCACCCCAATATTCTAATTTCATTGGTATGGGGTGCCATCCCAGGATGAGTATGTTTAGAAAGTAAGTCAGATGATTCTAATGGGCAGCAAACTTTGTGAACCACTGGGCTAAATACTAAACACGTTCTCTCATTTAAGAATCTCAAGTCCTTAAGATATGCAAGGCACAAATTCTGTCAGAGCTGCTCAGACTGCGTGCCAACCCAGATCTTTGAGACAATGTTAAATACATGGTGCACAAAAACCACTGAAACTAGATCATAAATTAAACTTTAGGTCAATTGATTTATTTTCCTCTCTTCTTTACCCTGTATGACAGGGAGTGATGTAAAGTTGTAAATAAGGAAGCAAAAATAAATGATCTGATTTGTAAATAGCTGAAGTTCAACTGTCTGGACACTGAACAAATGCTCTAAGAAAGGCTTACAAATGCTAGAGGTAATGTGAAGGTTGTCAAGTGTTGGCCATGGGATTCAAGATTAGACGGGCTATTAGATTAGCATATGGGATGGAGAACTCTTGAACCCTCAACTGAATCATGCAATATGACTCTGACTCTATCTTTAAAGTGTTTCTAATAGAAAAGTATTATATATACATACATTTAAGAATGTCTTCCTAGAATTAGATTTGAATTTTTTGGGGAAAGAAGTTTGTACATGGCAGCAGAAAATGTGAAAGGTGCACCAATTAGAATTAAACACGGATACACATTTCTCTTAATACACTCTTTTTGGCTGGAATAAAAATTTCGAGTTAGCTACCATTGTTCACTGTGCCATTTGCATCAACTTAGAAAGTGAGGCCAATGTGTAAGTAATTAGCCATTCTTAATCTGATTGCCAAGTGGCTAACTCAGCTTCATTAAGAAAGTCCAGGAACTAACATGCATAAAGACTTAAATCATATTTTTCTGTCAGAGGCAATTATGGGACCTCTGCAAAATGTTCACAATGCTGGCTTACGGCAAAAGTCTTCATTGCCTTTGGATCAGTGCTGTGATTCACTATATCACTGCTATCTTGTTTGACATAGAACTTCTGAACTGATTCTTCCCAGATCTATTTCTGAGATTCTTTCTCCTTTCTGAACTCAAAAGACTGAATAACTAGAACACTACAGTTTGCAGTCTGATAATTAAACCGCCTGGAATGCTGAGTGACATGTAGCATGTTTTATGGGCAATGAAGGAAAATAAAATTATTGCTGAGGGATATAGCCTCTTTTTATGATAGTCCAGGCATTGGTATATACACTGGAGGCAAAACTGTTACCCAGAGCCCTTGTCAAATAACAAAATTTAATGACCAAATACCAGGTGTCATCTAAGCAAGAAAAACTATTTCATAGTAAAATGATACTCTTTTTCTGTTGTTAACCTTATGTTCCAGAAATACTTAATCAACTAGAATATTACAGATCTTTATGTGCTAAGAAGGACTGGCATTTTATTTTAAAATGGATTCTATAATAGAGTTAATAATATATGCCTCACGTATATTTATAGGCACGAATTCTCTCATATGTGTACATCATTGTGAGACATGGAGATGCCCATGAATGTATCATAAGAATGATTTGCCTGAACGGAAAATTGCCAGCTAGTCTTAATCCATGTTGATTCAGCTCTTTTTACACTATAAATGCTTACCTAGATTCAAATACTGTAAATCTACTAATTAAATACTCAAAATACTTTATTGAACATAGAACTGCTATTATTCAACACTCCCGTTTCATTAATCAGTCCAGAAATAGGTAACTCACCACCACTCCCTGATCCTAAGTACATTACCACAGTGACTGACATTCCTGGTTTAAAAATAAAATCTTGTTTCAAATATAGCTTCCCGAGTTCTGGGTAATGAATATAGTTTCATAAAAGTTGACATCATTTCTTCTGATTTCGCCAGAATTAAATACATCCAGTATGCCTCCTGGATATCTGACCACCATGTCACTAAAGGCTCTCACAATCTGGTGGGCGTTTTAAGGAGAAGGAGAAACGGACCTGCATAGATGGGGTTAAATCCAAAAGATATCTAATCTTGTAACAGTCATTGTGTTTATGTGTGTTCAATATGCCATTCAGAAGTGGGTTTTTACAGTTCATTTTTCTGTTGGTATGTATACATTACGCAGATTTGCTTATGAGGAGAACATTAATGTATACATGTCCAGAACTAGTAAATGCATTATGCTTGGAAGACAAGCAGTTCTCCGATACACTGTTCTTCTTAGAGGTCAGTTCTAACGCATGCTGTTTCAAATAGACCCAATTTCTCTGCTGATATGTATTCAAAATGCAGTAGGATGTGGTCATACACACCCAGAAATACCATCTTCATGAGGTGGGGGTGGAGAAATTCAAACATTTTTTTTTTAGCAATGCATTATTGGATATCAGATACAAACGTGCCCGTCAGCAATTCTAAAGCAGCTGAAATAGATTTATTTGAGTCCATCCATTATATAGAAAAGATACTGCTTTACTAACACATACCTTCTCCTCCTCCATTTTGGGGGGACTCCCCCCACCCCCCCAAAAAAAAACTCATCACACTTCACTACGCAACTGATGGAGTATTAAACACCGTCTCCCAAGCTGTGGGAGTTAAAAAGAAGTCGCCTTCCTGCCACACTTCCCCGGTGCTGCAACGGACACAGCATCTCCTCCTCTATCGACCTAGCGTGATGCTCGCTCCCCAGGCACTGCAGTCCCCTCGCCGAGGATTGCCTTGGCCACACGCACATGCAGCGGGAAGTCCCCCGATAGGGACAACCACATACCTTTGCTCTCCATTTCGGTCCCTTTCGAGTGCTGGGAAGTTCAGTGGAAGTTGGCCGGAAGATGTGGGCCCGCTTCAGATTCCCAAATCTGGGAAGCCAATCTGATGATTTCGCCCGTACTTCCTTCCTTCCCCTCAGGCTTCCTGAAAGATGGGATTTCTTAAACCTTGAAACTGCAATCAGCCACCAAAGGACACTTAGGAGCAGCAGCAGATTGCCTCTACAGGGGATACGTGGCGACGCGCATCTGATACGGAAATGCATGCACGGTGCCCGCTCAGAATTTTTTTTTTTTTTTTTTTTTTTTTACCTGGGTCTGGAAGCTGCAGGCAGGAGCTGTCCTCCGAGCGTGGTGCTGCAGGTGTAGTGACAGATCATCCCACTTTGCTCTCTGGATGTACAGCAGATTTGCCTAGGCGCTGGCACGCATGCGCAGCGCGTCCCCCCCACCCCCCCCCCTTCCTTTTCACCGCCTCCCGCTCCCCCGCCCCCTTCGCCTCGCTCCCCAATTCGGTCCTCAGTGATCCCAGCTGAGGAGCTGTAGCATTCGGTCACAGGGAAGCGCTGCTAAAAATAAACTCCGGACCGGATTTTCCTCTGCAAACCAGAAAATGGATTGGACTGGTACTGCGTGCATTAGTCCCATGCGATTTTCTAGGACGGATTACTGAAGCCTTCGAGGAGGCTAGGGTCTCTAGGCAAGGTATGGTTTTATGCAGAAGGCAGAGAGGAGAGATTTACGAATCGTTTTTAATGTTCACAATTTGGGTTTCTCTTTCTACTTGCTGCAGTAACTTTCCAGCTGTCTGCTTCCCTCTCCTCTCCCCACCGACTTCACATTGCTTGTTACATTCCTGTAGGTGTTTTGTTTTGTTTTGTGAGTGGGGTGAGAGTAGTTATAGAGCTGTCAAAGGTTAATATTCTCCCGCTTCTTTGTTACTCAAACTCAGTGTTTTCCTGCCTGCCTCCACCTCAAAACTGTTCCATAAGCAGGCTCCAAGGCTTCTAAAGTTCTCCAAGCAAAGCCACCGAGGACATTTTGAGGTGCTCCTTTTAGCTTTTTTCCAGCAACCTGCAAGAAGTCCCCAAAGGTGGGGAGGTCCCTTATTGATAAGTACTTCCAAATGCAACACATAATCATTTTTGCGAAGTTGCAGAGATAGAGTATTTTTCTTGTACAGACCTCTAGAGAAAGATGCAAAGCCCAAAATCCCTTGAAGTGCTACTTTCATACATTTTTTTAAAAGTCCACACTGTATTTAGTTTATATATTAAATGTTTAATGGGAAAAATTGTGTTGTATTTACTACCTTTTTTTTTTTTCAATAGTCCAAATTTTCCTGAGGAGATTCTCTCTCCTTGAGGATAATAATCTTATTCTCCAGCATAAAAAACAAGTCCAGAAAACTCTTATCTGGAATGGTTAAGGAAGGAGATGTGCAGATTAGTCACACACTCGAGTTTACACAAACATCCTTCCACAATAGGCTTCTAGTCCCACTTTTCAAAACACTGAAATACAGTAAAATGTACTCCCAACAAGAAACCGGAAGTTATCGCTAATTCAGTCTTTTTCTGATGATTCGGAGGGCAGCCTTTGATTTTCCAATGCCTTAGGGCCATGATTACAAATATTAACCAGGGATGGTTCATCCAGACATGGACTGCTGTGGGTCAGCAATGCCTGGATCCATTCAATACTGAGGAGTATGGAATTGCAGAGGCCACAACCTAGGGCCTACCAATTTTTAGACTCCCCATTTGTATGCCAAAGTAAATGTTTGGGAAAATCGCAAAATTTCTTTTCAATGTTGAATAAGCTTAGGAAGTAGGCTAAAGGTGGGAGTAGTGTTGCTCCTTAAGAATAATAGTCTGGCCGGGCGCGGTGGCTCAAGCCTGTAATCCCAGCACTTTGGGAGGCCAAGGCGGGTGGATCACGAGGTCGAGAGATTGAGACCATCCTGGTCAACATGGTGAAACCCCGTGTCTATTAAAAATACAAAAAATTAGCTGGACATGGTGGCACGTGCCTGTAAACCCAGCTACTCAGGAGGCTGAGGCAGGAGAATTGCCTGAACCCAGGAGGCGGAGGTTGCGGTGAGCCGAGATCGCGCCATTGCACTCCAGCCTGGGTAACAAGAGCGAAACTCCGTCTCAAAAAAAAAAAAAAAAAAAAAAAAAAGAATAGTCTATTTCATTGAGATAAATAATTTCTGCTCTTAATACTGCACCCCATTCCTTCTCAAAAGCTTTAGAATAGGAGATACCTTTAGAATGCATCTCTATGTACTCTTCGTATTTATTCTTTTACACATGGAGAAACTAAAGGCAGGGGAGGAGTCACATGGTGATCCAGAACTGGGCTCAGAACCTGGGCTCAGAACCTAAGTGTCATATCTCAAAGGCACAGGCAAGTCATCTACTCCAGAATGATTTTTCATATAACTGCCTTACCATTATCTACAGTGAATAAGAACAGAGAGAACCTTCTAGCTCATAAATTTTCACTATTTTTATTCATAATTTAAGAACACAGATGCTTTATTAAATAGAAAACAAATTAAATTTAATGCAAAATTTGTGGTCTGACATTCAAGATCTTTCCATTCTTCTCCAAGCTTAACTCCTAGACAGTGATTGCTCTTATCCAAAACAAACCTCAAGATTTGCCGTTTTTTAAACCAAGGGAAAATTGCAGGGGTCAGCGCATCTCGGGTGCAATGGATAAGCTAAACTCCTTTAGTTTATAGAGGAGGCACCTGAGGCCTAGAGTGGGGAAGACTTTTGAATCTGAACTTAGAACTTCTAGAATCTAAAGTCAATAGTTTTAGCCATTATATTCTATTGTTACTTTACTTCCTTTACTATACTTTACTTCCACATGTTGAAGTGTATTTAAGTAAAAAATAGAAAGTAGGTTGAAGTGAAGAAATAGTATTCTACTAGGACTCACTAATTACACTAAACTACTGAATGAAGAAATACAAACCCCATCAAGATGATCTCCACCTGCCTGCCTCATTGCCCCCTCTCTCTCGTATCTTTTTACTTGTTTATCTAATTTTTATTGCCTACATCATGCCAACAAGCCAAGCTGGCAGATGATGCAGCTGTGATAAAGAAGAAGGGATAAATGCAATCGCACAGAGCTATAAGATTGGATAAAAACTTTGAGCTTTTTTTTTTTTAGCTCAGGAAACTCTCATTTATCCTTCAAAATCCAGTTAAAGTCTTTCATGATAAACCTTTTCATAATCTTCATAGCATTTTTGGTGTTTTTATTAATGTCTGCCATTTATTTATATATCTGTCTCTCTATAAAGGCAGTGCTATAGACTGAATGTTTGTGTTCACCCAAAATTTATATATTGAAACTTAATTCCCAAAGTAATATTGTTTGGATGTGGAGACTCTGAGCAGTGATTAGGTCATGAGGGCAAAGCAATTATGTATAGAATTAGAGCCATTATAAAAGAAAAGGCAAGAGAGCTTCTTGCCTTTTCTGCCATGTGAAATTATAGCCAGAGGACTGCTTTCTGTGGACACAGAAGTGAGCACTCACTAGACACCAAATCTATCAGCAACCTTAATTTTGGACTCCCCAACCTTCAGAACTATGATAAATACATTTATGTTGTTTATAAGTCATCAAGTTTGTGCTATTCTGTTATAAAGTCCTGAACAGGCTAAGACAGGTGGAGTATTCCTATCACATAGCATTGCACCCAGCATATAGTAGGCATAGAGTAATTATATTCTGAAGTCATTAGTGAAGCAGTCAATGAATGACTAAATGAGTGAAGTTTGAAAATGTTCCTGGACCTTTCAATTCCGTTGATTCACTCTTTATTATGCCCCAGGAGCAAATAAAAATGAACTTTGAATAGCAAGGCTTGTTCTACACTGGGTGTATTATCAATACTGTCAGTGTTTCCCATCAACTTGCTTTATTCCTGCTCTTTTCTCCCTGAATCTCCAGGTTGGAGAAAAAAGAAAAAGGTCTACACTTCTGGCTTCTTAGATTTCAGCCTTTTTTAGTCTTATTTTCTCTCCGTCTGGTCTTGGATTTTCCATCTCCTGAAACACCCACCTTCCCCCCACCACCAGCAGCAGCACACACACAATTCTCATTAATAATCCCTTTGCTTGGTTCCATAGACCTCCATCAGCTGAGCTAGTATCCTGACTTGGTCAAGGAGAGAAGGAATGCTTTAGAAAAAGAAAATCATGAATGATAAATATGCTATTGATTTTTATTTTCCAGTTTCAAGCTCTGAATGTAGCTGAATGTTACTGTTTGATTCTTTTACCCACTTCCTTCTTAAAAACACTTCAGTTCTTGGTTTTCTCCCTGAACAGAGGGCATTCTCCCCTTAAGTGAGATGTTAGCTTCCATGGCTAAATATAGCAATCATCTAATCAAGAATTTTCCCCAACTATGAAGAGACACTCTACCTTTCTAATAATGGATGTGGTTTTTCTCACTGAACACAAGTATGTTCAAGAAACACATTTAAAAAGACGATGTATTCTTGCAGGATACATTACTGCACATTTGTAAACTCTATTTTCACATTGATGCACATGCCAAATCACTTGCTATTATTACATTCAGCACTATTTGCTCTGGATGATAGTGCCAAAAGACTAATGTCTTGTAAGTACAGGAAAGCAGACACTTTTGGGCAGCACAGATGGAGGTGGGAGAATTGCCAACAGAAATGGTGACTTTTCTTCACTTGGATTTTTGTTGTTGTTGTTTTTTAATTGTTCTAAAGCATAGAGCTCATGCAACATGTATCACTTAGGCCCTGAATGGAGAACCATTGGAATCTGAATGCTACTAAGCTGGAAGGAATGAGAGAAAAAGAAAGAAAGAAAGAAAAGAAAGAAAGAAAGAAAAGAAAGAAAGAAAGAAAAAGAAAGAGAGGATGTTCATCCATCACAATGATAAACTGAAAATCAGAATCAAGAAATCAACATTGAGAAAATCAAATATGCTTATGAAATTGACTTAAATAACTTTGTGGATTATATATTAAATACAATTCAAATGTCACAATTTTATTGTTAAAATGGTGATAAAATAGTAAAACTTCCAAGAGAAGAAAATGGCTTGTCCTTGTGTGGCATCAAAGAATTTATCAAAAAGGCAGTGTGGTAATTTAAGAAATCAAACCTCTTTCTTTTCTTTTTTAAAGATGGGGTTTCACCACGATGGCCAGGCTGGTCTTGAACTCCTGACCTCGGCCTCCCAAAGTGCTAGGATTACAGGCGTGAGTCACCGAGCCCGGTTCAAACTTCTTTCTTAAGCTCAGGGTAGTTCCTAAAACCCATTATAAGGTGCATAACTAGTTTACACTCATGTTCATTTATAGTATGAATTTCAAACATTGAATTTGACAAACCAAACATCCTAAATTTTGCTAACATTATGACTGGTATTTTATATCTACTGTATTATTAAATCCCCATAACAGCACTGACAAGGAACTGAGGCTCCAAGGTTTATTTGCCCAAAATATGCAGCAAGTGAGCAGTAGAGTCAAAAATACAACTGAACACTAAATTCTTGACTTTGCACATGCCTCAAAGACATATACTTGGTAGGTGGGACATCTTCCACCACTAGTGTTTATATAAACTTCTGCTATAGAAATCCAAAAGAGAGAGAGTTCATTACTTTCCCAGTCAGGAAAGGAACAGGAAACATTGAAAAGCCTTTTCCATGA
Source organism: Saimiri boliviensis (assembly GCF_048565385.1). Classification (NCBI taxonomy): domain Eukaryota; kingdom Metazoa; phylum Chordata; class Mammalia; order Primates; family Cebidae; genus Saimiri; species Saimiri boliviensis. The sequence continues at coordinate 80,987,695 of NC_133456.1, forward strand.
AGTAGGGAAAGCCATTCTGATAGAGGTTTCTGCATTAAAGGGCTCCGTGGAGAGTGTAGGGTGAGTTGGGGAAAAGAAAATAGTTGGGTGTTCCTGCAATGAGAGAAGATGAGAAAAGATTGATTAGATGTGGATTGAGGGGGAAGCCTTAACATGCCCAGGATTCTAGTTGAACACAGTTTACCATACCTGAAGTTTTGACTGTTTTCCTGTTTACCTGTCATATCAGAATTAGCTCCTTGCCTGCAAAAACTGAATCTTGCATGTGTTTTCGCCCAGATCTTCCCTTTCCAGTGCAGCTCCTTTAAGGGTCGAGCCTTGACTTTCCAAGCTGTTGAGACTGAAAAAAGAAAAAAAAAAAAAAAAAATATATATATATATATATATATATATATATATATATATATGGACCACATGCAAATTTAGATCTTCATCCATTAACTCCACCCACTCAGCAATTTGCTCCTAGATTCTTTTTACTTAGCCATCAGATTTGCATCTGACTTGTGTTAACTACCTCTCTTCCCTAGTCAGCATGATACCAGATCCAACTTCCAGCGTGCTTTTTTATCCCTCTTCCTTAATTCCGTGAGTTCTTCAACAACCTTCCGGATAACAGCCCTTCCAGCTCTACCTCTCCTGGGACCGCTGCTCTCACAGAAATCCTGTTGGCTCACCTCTTCCAACTGCTCTGCCCTGGAGGTGAGGTCAAGAAAGAGCTTGCCACAAAGTCTGGTAAATGCTATGTACAATTTATTAACCACTCACTCTGTATACTATATGCTATGTCCTTTGTCTATACAGTTGAATCATGGTGTCTATGGGGTATTGGCTTGCAGGATCGCCTTTGAATACCAAAATCCACAGATGCTCAAGTCCCTGATATAAAATGGTATAGTATTTGCATAAAACCTATGTACACTTACTTTATCATCTCTATATTACTTGTAACATCTAATACAATGTAAACAGTTGTCCTACTGTATTGCTTAGAGAATAACAAGAAGAAAGTTCAATGTTCACTGCATGTTCAATGCAGATGCAATTTTTTTGAAATATTTTTTATCCAGTTGCTTGAATCTATGGATGTAGAACCCACAGATATGGAGGGCTGACTGTATTATTGTCAAGTTTGTAAATGATTATTCCTAAGTTCACAAGTTAAATAAACCAAGTAAATAGAGCCTAAAAAACGGTTGAATTTCACATGTTACTGGATTCAGTAACTATTGGTGGACTGAATGTCAGCACTTCTCTCTCACTGCAATTTTGAATTTAAGGTTTTATTTTATTTTCCTGTTTAACTTTTCATATGTTACTACTACAATAAACATGAAAAACAGTTTTAATTTGAATGCTTATAAAATTGTGCCAAGAAATAAAAAATCTACTGAAGGTCTATGCTCAAGAGAACTAAAATAGGATAAATACTACCTAGTAAACCCTTATTATCCTCGATAATATGCTAAGATTTGGATCAGTTTATCAAAGCACTTGGGTGAATATTTAAATGAACAGTTATAAAATTTTATATCACAAAAGGACATCATCATTTCCATAATCCTTCAGCTCTTGATACTGTTAATTAATCTCAGTTAAGTCAGCAGATCTGGTTAATACTTGTTTACATTTGAGAAATTGTATCATGCATGTTAGAAATTACTATTTGGTAAAAAGCTAGGCACTCTGCAATGCTAATTTTATCAATTTTTGAAATCTAAAAATGAGCTTAACTTGTATTTTCATTTCAGTCAACAAAAGGTAGTTATTATTAGCAGCAGTGGTTTTGCCAGCTTAGCCTAAAAGAAGCTTCACCGCTGCAGCCCCAGAGCCCACCTCTCCCATGCTTATCCTCTCTCCCACCTCCTACTGTGAGCCTCCCATTGTTCTGCCAGATACAGCAAGCTATGCCAGGTCTCTGTGTCCATCCACGCTGCTCTCCCTGCTTGGAAAAATATCATGCCCGCTTCTCTTTCTGCTTTACTCAAACTTCAGTGCAAATGTCAGTCTCCTCTAGGAAGCTTTCGCGTATCCTCTAGTATGATTTGATACTCTCACCTGGGCTCTCACAGAATCCTGAACATTCCTTGAGCATGACTTAAACTGCTGGAGAACATTGGTCCCCCACCCTATTAGGCTTTAAGCTTTGTGAGAGAAGCACCCATAATTGTGTGAGCAGTGTGCCACACCTTGCAGTCAATAAATACAGTAGTTTCCCCCCCCCACATCCCTGGTTTCAGTTTCCAGGGTTTTAGTTACCCCCAGTCAATCAGGGTCCAAAAAATATTAAATGGAAAATTCCAGAAAGAAACAATTCATTAAGTTTTAAGTTGCACCCAGCACTGAGTAGTGTGATGAAATCTCCTACTGTCCCACTCCATTCTGCCCAGAACATGAATCATCCCTTTAGCCAGCATATCCACGCTGTATACACTACCTGCTCTTAAATCACTTAGTTGTCATCTCTGTTTTCATATCAAAAAGATATGGCATATATAAGGCTGAGGACTAGCTGCAGTTTCAGGCACCCACTGGGGGTCTTGGACCATATCCTTCACAGATAAAGGAGAATTACCATATTAGTTGGAGGCAGGAGGGGGTGAGAATTGGTCTTGAAGAAAAATCAAGGCTCAGAAACAGGTATGTGACTTGCCCAACATCACAAAGCTGGTAAATGGCAGAGTCCCTGTAGAATCCATTCCTCTTGCATTCCAGGGCCAGGTCCTATTCACTATTCTACACGTCTCTCATTGTTGCCAGTTGGGGGCTCCGGGTATTTTTAAAAGAGTAGTGTCATGAATACACACACACACATACACACACACACACATTTGATGAATTTCTTAAAGAATTTTAAATAGAAACACTTAAACCTAGAAGCAAGTTTATTACTTTGATGAACACTTACTTAAACAACTAGGTAAATATGCTAATTCCCAAATCATTAAGAATATTGTAACAATCAAGTGAAGAACAAGAAGTAACTACTTCCAAAAATAGGATGATGGCTTCTTATATATAAACCAGGGAGAAAGGTAAGCCTGTGATCCAAAGGGTGAAATCCAAACAAAGATAGGAGAGTTTCTTTTTTTTCTCATCCAAGCCAATATATTACTTACCAAAATAAAATGAAAGATTCAGTATGGTTACTACTTTTCTGGGACCATTTTGCCAAAAGCAAGACAATTATTAATGACGTATACATCAAATCCCAAGTGTTTGGAAAAATCATCGTAGTGAATCATTATGAGCCTTTATTCATCACGACTTATAATGGCAGTTGTCATCGGAGGAAAGGCTGGCTTTCCAGTTGCTCAGAGAAATCTATTACATATAAGAGACTGGGTAAATTGTGACATAAAAACTGTAGACTATCGAGTTAGGTTGTACATGGGCAATCAGTAAATGCCTCCAAACAGCACTCTCAAAGTTTCACAGTAGTGCCTTCATAGAGTTAAGCTGGCCAAGGTGACCCACACAAACTGTTTTTCCAGTTCCTGTTTGTTGTACTCTCCAATCTATCCCCATAGGACCATGCTTGGTGCTCAGGATCAGTTTCCACTTCCCTGCCTCTAAGATATTGCTCACTTCTGGAATTCATACATTCCAAAACCATCTTTCTTTGTTTTTGTTTTTGTTTTTTCCAAAATTTTTCATAGCTACAAAAGCATCTCAAATATCACATTACAGAAATAAAACAAAAAACACTTTCTGATTTCATCAAATCCTTTTTATTCTTTGAAGAGGGTAATTTAGGTTAAAAAAAAAAAACTGTATCAAGAACTATTTGTTGAATGAGCAGTCTCTTCTAATTATTTATATTCTTAATCACCCTATAGTGAGCTTTTGGAAGGAGGTGGCCCTGTCATCTCTGGGCCTTTCTCAAAGGTGATAATACCTCAGAAAATGTGTCAAATGACTGTCAACAATCCTGCCATTGAAAATGATACAAATATTGTCTATGTGATTTTCCTGTTCTGGATAAGACTGCTAGGGATGTTCCAAAGCCATGGAGGCCTACTCGAAACCCTTGGGTAGCAAATGTCTGAGAGGCTACATAGCTAGAAATGGGAAACATGCCTAAAGTTCCTGTAGCACCTTGAGCTGGCTCACCATATCCCTGCTGACTCCCAGCTCTCTGTGTCAACCACACATGAAAGTGGAGCTTTGATCCCAGCATCTTAAAAATCCTCCACTTGGAAAAGAGTCTGTTCTGTCTAGAGGATAAAAGTGAAATTGCACCTCTGTGAAATGTGTTTGCAGCCAGGTGCAGGGCTCTGCAGGAGTCAGCTCCGGGACAGACTCAAATCTCTCTCAATCAATAGCCACGCTTAAACTTTCCATTCCAAAGTGTCTGAAATGGAGATGACCAAAGCAGCCCAGAAACCTAACCCCTGCAACTTGGGTCACGCAATGTGTCTTTCAGCCACTGACATCATTTCTCATTATGGGCAAATAAGGAAAAGGCCCAGTTTTCGGTGGAAAAAGATATATGACTCGTACCAAAGGCACCTAGCTTCAGCTCATGAGACAATTATTCTTAGCACAATGTAGGCCACTACCCACCTTAAGCTCTGGACTGTATCCCTGCCCCTGACCTTGTCTGCACATACTGTGGATCTGCAGTTTCCCATAAGGTAAGCAGATCATTAACAATATTCACGACCCACCCACTGTCTAAAATGCTGCCTGACACATAGTAGGCATACAGTAAATATTTGTTGGACAATCTGCAGAATGGAAATTAAAGTTTGATGGAGTCAGCTTTTAACAGCTCTTGATCTCAGAAGAAAGGCACTCTGTAAATAAGGATCCAGGGCTATTAGCATTGATTGTCTGTTATTCAACTCCATATTGGGTGTGTTATAAACTTGTAAATACAGTCTATACACTTAGAGGCTCAGAGGAGCTGTAAAGACTGCATTTACCTTCCCATGGAAATGACTTTTAAAATAATAATGGTAACGATATTAATAACCCTCTTTACCTGTGGGGTCCTTCATTTAGTTTGCAACTCACTTTCACATCCATTATCACATTAACTCTTCCCAACCCTGTGAAGATATCATTACCTGCTGGTTGAAAAAAAAATGGACTCAGAAAAGTGACATGACTTGGCCAATGTCACACAGCTAGTAAGAAATAGAACAGTATCTCAAATTTAACTTTTCCCACACCAAAAACAAACACACACACACCCAGGTAGCATTTTTTTCTACTACAAGGCAACTACCTTTGAATGGATTTATTTTTAAAGAAGGATAATTCAGTCAAGATCATCTAGTTTTTGATTAGACAAATCTCTATAATAACTTTGCAAAAAGTGTTTTACTTCTAAATGAATTCTTATCAAACCTGCTCCAGGATGAGTATGATGTTACTCTAAAATCACAGAGTTTGTGTTAGAAAAGACCTCAACTCTCATCCATTCTTTGTTTGTTCAGATATTTATTAATTTCGAACTTCATGAGGCCCACATTCCCGGAGAAGAGACAGGACCCAGAGTTGTGTCTGTCATCGAGAATCTGTCAGGTAATGACACAGAACAGGTAACAAATGACTATAATATGAAAGGGAAATTGTTAAGCATCATTCACAAATCAAACAGGAGACTGGCCAGTGAGGAAGAAACACTAGCTTCCAACAGAGGAGTTCAAAGAAAGCTTCATGGTGTTTGTGCTAGCCTAAAAAAAAAAAAAAAAGGAGAATTGGAATAGTGAAGATAAATAAAGGAAGAGAGAATTACGGAAGCAAAAGCAGTGTGAGGTTATCTCATGGGCAACAGAGGAACTGAGTTTTTAGAGGATGGTATAGAGAGGAGTGGTGTGGAAGGTCAGAGCCAGAAGGCACAGAGCCTTGAGTGCCAGGTTCATTTCCAGACAGGGAAACTTGGGTCCAGGGATAGAACTGATTGTCTTTCTTTCTTATACAGTTTTAAAATTGCCTCTGCCAATATCTTCTCAGCTAATAAGGAAAACTAGTGTCTTGATCAAAAAAAGCTAAAACATGATCTGGCTATTTTCTGTCCAAATACAATACTCTCAAATGTAAAAACAAAACAAAACAAAACAAAAAAAAATGCTATTTACTTAGTCCCCACTAGGGTCATAAGTGTATTTTCTCAGGGAATGCCATTAAGCAAGTCATCTCTGAAACTAGCGAAGTAGTGAGTCAGAGTGGAAAGAACACAAGGGTAGGGGTAGTTAGGAAGTCAGGAAACATGTCCCTTTTTTAATTGGACAATAGTTTGCTCTGTGATTTTGGTCGGGTAGTGTCCCTTTTCTGTGAACTTTTTTGAAGAGAGTAATACATCTCAGTATTATTCTTGCTCAGCATGTACTATATAATACTTCCAGTCTTATACTTGGTTAACATATACTAACAGATTTGTTGTAACTTAATGGATGTGAAGTTGTCTATAAACATAAATTGCTAAACAAACTAGAGGGTCCTAGTATAATCATCATCATCTTGTTATTTGTAGATTCACTATTAATCACAACACAGACCTCGAAGATCATTATTTCCAAGCCTCCTGATTTCTAAATGAGGAAATAGGTCTAGAGAGGGAAAATGACATGTTCAAGGTCACACTAGAAATTAATATTGAGGTTGAAACTAGAGCCATAGCTCTTAACGCCCAGCCCTGAAGTCACCCTACTAGAAGCAGAGGCTGTACTATCATGTAACCTTGCAAACAAGGCCTATGTGGGACTACAAGTCTTTTTAAAATGATAATTTATGTCTTGATTAAGAATATGGTAAAGTAAGCTATTTGCACCATTCCCACTTAAATGGAAAAAAAAAAAAAGAGGAGTCATGCAGGTCAAATGATTTGGCTAATTTCTGATGAGGAAACATGCATAAGTAGAAAACAGCAGAAAGTCAGCTTCTCCCTGGAGGTCAGTCTGCTGAATGAGACAGCATTGCCAAATTCCTAAAAACAAGTGCATATTATGATTTTCCAAATCACCATGGCTCTCCTCCTCAGAACTCTATATAATACAAATGCAAAAGTTCTGACTTAAACGTCTTATTGGAAGAATTCCATGACTCTACTTGCAGTCACTGAAGTCACACAGAGGCAGGATTGGCAATTCCACAATTCCACATGACTCAGTTGCCTTCTCACCTGCTCTGTTCTGATGGCCTCAACATCAGCTCATTTCCTAGGGACTTGGACGGAACAATCACTTCTGCTTAGCCTTGCTTTTTTTCCCACTACCATATTACATGTAATTTTAGTTCTTGAAATAGAATATTCACTTTAGTACAAACTCAAACTTCCTCATCTAAAACTTTTGGGGGCCATATGTGTTTCAAGAATTTATACTTATTTGTATTTTAGAAGGTTCAGTGTCTGTCTTAATATATTAAAAACGCCCCAGCAGGATCTGGGGCAGGAACCCATCAATGAAAGCTTTAATACTTCTTCAGAAAAACATACAAATATTGTTGGGTGTTTTGTTTTGTTTTTGAGACTGAATTTTGCTCTTGTGGCCCAGGCTGGAGTGCAATGGTGTGATCTTGGCTTACCACAACCTCTGCCTCCTGGGTTCAAGCTATTTTCCTGCCTCAGCCTCCTGAGTAGCTGGGATTACAGGCATGTACCACCACGCCCAGCTAATTTTGTATTTTTAGTAGAGACAGGGTTTCTTCATGTTGATCGGGCTGGTCTCAAACTCCCAACCTCAGGTGATCTGCCCCCCTTGGCATCCCAAAGTGCTGGGATTACAGGCGTGAGCCACACGCCCGGCTCATGAATATTCTTAACCAGTGGGCTAAGTAAGGAATATAAACAACTTCACATGAGAACAGAACAAGTTTTGCCATCAAGAGTGTTTGCTATACATTTACAGAAAAACTGTCAAATTTCAGAGCATTTTGGACTCCAGAATTATAGATAAGGGATTGTAGATCCTTACAACTACTCAATTTGTATAACTACTCAATCTAGTCAACTAACATTGATGACTCTCTTAGGAGAGTCTCTCTTAGGAGACTCTCTTAGGAGAGAGTCATCAATGTTAGTTGACTAGCACTGAGTTGATTTTCCTATGGCCCTTTATGTCTTCATAATGAAACACCACAGATAACAAAAGAGACAAAGGTGTCATTAATTATAAAAAATTAGCCAGGCATGGTGGTGCATGCCTGTGGTCCCAGCTGCTCAGGAGCTGAGGTGGGAGGATCACTTGTGCCTGGGAGGTGGAGGTTGCAGTGAGCCAAGACTGTGCCACTGCACTCCAAGCCGGGTGACAGAGTGAGATCCCATCTCAAAAAAATTTAAAAAGGTGTCACATGTTCTCACTCATAAATGGGAGCTGAACAATGAGAACACATGGACACAGGGAGGGGAACATCACACACCAGGGCATGTTAGAGGTGAGAGGCAAGGGGAGGGAGAGCATTAAGAAAAATACCTAATTCAGGTGGGGCTTAAAACCTAGATGATGGGTTGATAGGTGCAGCAAACCATCATAGCACATGTATACTTATGTAACAAACCTTCATGTTTCTATTCCAGAACTTAAAGTAAATTTTTTTTTTTAAAAAGGTGTCATTATTGAAAAGCACGTTTGCTTCCTCTTCCTTTCAAAAGCAGCGTCTTTGCTGCTGGGAGTGAGAGCAACTACCTGCCTCTAGTTAAATCATCAATGTGACCAAAGACAGAAGGACGCAGGCTGGACTGAAGACGCGGTCACTGCTGTGCATTGAATTGTGCACCCCACCCAAAGTCATATGTTGAAGCCCTAACCACTGATTTGACTGTATCTGGACATAGGGCCTATAAGATGGTAATTTAGATTTAGTTAATGAGTTCATGAAGGTGGATTCCTGATCTGATGATATTGGTGTCCTTATGAGAAGAGATACCAGAGTGTTCTTGTGTGCATGCGTGCCCTCTCTCTCCACCTTGCTCCCTCCCACATATCTTGTAAAGCCACATTTTACCATCTGCAAGGAAGAAAGCCCTCAGAAGGCACCAACAAGCACCTTGCACTTGGACTTTGCAGACTCCAAAACTGTGGTAAATATATGTATGTTGTTTAAACCACCCAGTCTGTGGTATTCTGTTACAGAAGCCTAAGCTGACTAATACAATTGTTGCTACAATTCTGCTTCTCAGATGGGCTGTATTCACCTACCCTAACCACAGTCAGAAGTCTTACTCATGGTCACATTTATCGAACACTAAGCTCGGTGTTGGGAGATCTAAATTCTAAACTTGACTCTCTGCCACCAACCAGAAGTGTGAATTGGGACACGTCACTTCCTTTCTCTGGAGCTCAGTTTCTAGATTATAAAGAGAGTTATGCCCTGGATAATCTCTAAGCTTCCCTCCTGCAATGACTTTCTAAGGTGCTGGGAATTTAACTACACCCAGTTTTCATTTCCCAGTAATGCTTTTTGGCAAGGCTAAGAAACAACTCAAGAATCATTGATGCCATCCCTTCTCCTCACTCTACCTCCCAGACAAATTGTGTTGCCCTCACACTTACCGCTGGGGTGTTAGCAAAATCGATGGAGCTCTTTGTGTTTCTCAGATGGAAAAGCTTCTCATGAGTGTCCTTGTAACTTGATTGTGGTGAGAACTGCTTCATGCATTGCTGATGGCCTGCACTTCTGAAAGATGCTGAGGTAAATGCAAATTATAGCAGGGTCAATTTGGGGATAGGAAATAATTCTTCCCAAGATGCCCATCTGGCAATATTCCATGAGGTCAGGAGGCAAAGATTAGGTAAATATCATCCATTACATCTATAAACTACCTTCATAGAGTGGTCAGGTCAGGGAAAGAGACACAGAGACATGACAGTGGCTTCTTCCATCAAAAGAGCTTTCATTCTGCTTTTACTTTTCCCCTGGTTTCTGGCCAGGGATGCCTAACACTATAATTGTTTCTGAGTCAAGTAGACAAGTGATCCCATTCCCTCTGACCACCCACAATTTATTACCAATTTCCTACATACCATCTCCAGTTCTTATCTTCAGTTTTTCTCCAATTCTGATCTTTAATTTTTCCCTGTTATTTCACCAAGCCCCTAATCCCCAAGTCTGATTACATTGCTTTCTCTCTTCACACATCAAAGGCATAACAGCCCCACAAGAGGAAATGTTTAATTTTACCATCTAATCAGTACCCAAACTGAAATATAGCTGATGTATCATAATTGACATGTCCTGCACCATCTTGAAGTCACATTGCCGTGTTCTCAAAATATTTACAGAAGTATTTCTGCTGGAGGTTTCCAATTCTTGCTGTGCATCAGACTCACTTGAAAAGCTTATTAAAAACACAGATGTCTGGGCTAAATTGCACCCATCCTATACCAGAACCTGCGGCTGAAGATGCCCTAGAATCTCCATTTTAACAAGCTCTGCGATACTCTTGAGGCAATTCACCTAATATTAGTCATTTGGGAAATACAATGTTGTTTCTTGCTCATAGAAGCAGAAATCATGTCTTTAATGTTCATTTTTTAAATTAATTATAAATTTTTGTTGCATAGGTTAAAAATATAATCCTACTACTTTAACAACAAGAAAAAAAAATGTGAGAACATTGGAATTGATCATGAAACACTAAGAAAGACTGGAGTTGGGCTCAAGAACAATGAAAAAGTCACTTTCCAGATTTTTTCCGTTTCACATCTTAATGGGCTTCGGAATATTGATTTGGCTTTTCTGTCTCACCTCAGACAGGCTTTCTCCTCTCCTCAGCAGCTGCTGCAATTTCCCAAGTGCTACATATTTCAGTCCATATATACAGATAACATTCTTTTCTAAGTCCAAATTCTCAGGGAAAGATTCAAATTGGCTTTGAAGGTACTGAATGTCCACTTTACTCAAAGTAAAACACACACACACACACACACACACACACACACACACACACACACATTCATATATTCATATTCTCTCTCTCTATTCCATGAACCTTGGTGCAGATTTTATTAAAGGGTTTCTGAATCTCCCATATTTGCAGCAAATGGTTCCTTTGCTGCTTATGATAGCTGGGGTGAGACTGATATGGAAGCTCTCTCAGTCACCCTATGGTATGAGTTTGGTGGGTAGCAGCAGTTCCCAGACAACTGTGGGAAGTTCCTACAAAAGGACAGTTCTAGGATAAAGTGCTAGGTGAGCAAAAAAAAAAAAAAAAAAAAAAAAAGTTGTACACTAGAATATATTTCTCCTAGTGCCCATCATGGTGCTTTGTTCCCAATAAATGCTCAATAAACATTAATTAAATAGAGAACTGGGCCAAGTCCTGAGTTTAAATGATAGTACCAACAATGATTAGCCATGTAAACATCAAACCTCTAAATCAGTGTATCTAAATAATGGAGTTAACAGACATATGAAAAGGTACTCAACATCATTGGTCATCAGAGAAATTCAAATCAAAACTATAATGAGATATCATCTCACCCTAGTAAATTAACATGGGTTATATCCAAAAGAAAGGAAATAACAAACGCTGATGAGGATGTGGAGAAAAGGGAACCCTTGTACACTGTTTGTGGGACTGTAAATGAGTGCAACTACTATGGAGAAGAGTTTGGAGGTTCCTCAAAAACTAAAAATAGAGCTACTACATGATCCAGCAATTCCACTACTGGGTATACACCCAAAAGAAAGGAAATCTGTATAGTGAAGAGATATTTGTACTCCCATGTTTGCTGCAGCACTGTTTACAAGAGCCAAGATTTTGAATCAACCTAAATATCCATTGACAGATGAATAAAGAAAGAAAATGTGGTACATATACACAATAGAATACTATTCTGCCACAAAAAAGAATGATATCTTGTAATTTGCAACAACATGGATGGAACTGGAAATTATTATGTTAAGTGAAATAAGCCAGGCACAGAAAGACAAGCATCACATGTTCTCACTTATTTCTGGAATCTAAAAAATAAAAATAATTGAATTCATGAACATAGAGAGTAGAAGGATGGTTACCAGAAACTGGGAGGGAGAAGTGTGGTGGGGGGAAGGGAGGATGGTTAATAGGTACAGAAAGAAAAGTTCAAAGAATGAATAAGACCTATTGTTTGATAGCACAACAGGGTGATTATTGTCAATAATAACTTAATTATATATTCTAAAATAACTAAAAGAGTATAACTGGGCTGTTCATAACACAAAGGATAAATGCTTGGGGGATGGATACTCAATTATCCATGATGTGATTATTATGTATTGCATACCTGTATCAAAATACCTCATGTATCCTGTAAATATATATGCCTATTATGTACTCACAAAAAATTAAAAATAAAAAAAATTAAAAAGAATGGAGTTAGTAATATGGTTATTTGGTGAATGGAAAAAATTCAACATGATACATACACCCACATATATACACACACTTTTATTTATGTATAAAAGTATTATAAATCACAAACAACTCTATAATAAATATCACTTTTTTGTTGTTTTTTGGAGACAAAGTCTGGCTCTATTGCTCAGGCTCACTGCAACCTCTGCTTCCCAGACTCAAGCAATCTTCCCATCTCAGCCTCACAAGTAGCTGGGACCATAAGCATAAGCCACCACACCAGCTAATTTTTTGTATTTTTAGTAGAGATGGGGTTTCACCATGTTGCCCAGGCTGGTCTCAAACTCTTGACTTCAGGTGATCTACCCACCTTGGCCTCCCACAGTGCTGAGATTACAGGTGTGAGGTGTGAGTCACTGTGCCCTGCCTTAAATACCACTTTTAATCATGTAAAATATGTTTGGGTTAAAATTTTCCAATTCATCATTAAGGTTTCATGTCTGTGATTTAATAAGATTTCTTAGTTATGGGAATGCCAACAGAAATCTGGAGTCCACCTTGCCCGAAGGTGTTCTTCTTTATCAGAGTTATCTCCAGTATAAATACCATACTTCTTGGACCTATGAATAGGAGCAGCTACTGAACACTTACTACATGCAAAGCACCATGGTAAGTTCTTTACACGAATTATCTCATTTAATACATATAATAATTCTTGAATTAGTTATAAATAGTATCTTCATTTTACAAAAAAAAAAAAAAAAGGAAGTTGCAGCTTAGAAAGGTTTGGTAACTTGCCAAGGATACACAGATAATAAGTAGTGGTATCTAGATTCAAGTCACAATCTTTCTGTAAAACAACTGTGTTTGAATTTGTCTATCTTAAAATGTTACGGAAATTTCTGCATTACCCAGATACATGTTATTGTTAATATTCTCCTTGTAACTTGCTTTAAGATATGATAAATTTTATAGTATCATTATAGTTAAGCCTTTTAAAATATAACACATTTCATCCTCCAGGCCAAAGTTGTAAGTGCTCTTCACTGAATTATTCCCTGAATCTGATTCTGATGTATTCTTAATTGAAAAACATTGTGCTTAGACTAAAAGTAAAAAAGTAAATAGTGAGGAGGGGCCAAGGTGGCTGAATAGGAACAGCTCCCATCTGCAGCTCCCAGCAAGACCAGCACAGAAGATGGGTGATTTCTGCATTTGCAACTGAGGTACCCAGTTCATCTCACTGGAACTAGTTAGGCTGTGGGTCTAACCCATGGAGGGTGAGCAGAAGCAGGATGAGGTGTTCCTTTACCCAGGAAGTACAAGAAGCTGAGGGCCTCCCTCCTCCAGCAAAGGGAAGCCATGAGAGACCACGCTACCTGGCTGGATTACTATGCTTTTCCTGTGGTTTTTGCAATCTGCAGATCAGGAGATTCTCTCATGTACCTACACCACCAGGGCCCTGGGTTTCAAGCACAAACTGGGCAACTGTTTGGGCAGACATCAAGCTAGCTACAGGATTATTTTTCTGTACCCCAGTGGCATCTGGAACCCCAGCAAGACAGAACTGTTCACTCCCCTGGAAAGGGGGCTGAAGCCAGGGAACCAAGTGATTCTGGCTCAATGGGTCCCACTCCCATGGAGCCAGCAAGCTAAGAACCACTGGCTTGAAATTCTCACTGCCAGCACATTAGTCGGCAGTCAATCTAGAAGGATAGAGCTTGGTGGGGGGAGGGGCATCTCCATTACTGAGGCTACTAAGGGGGCTGGGAGGTCTGGGCTGGGCGAGGCAAAGCAGCTGTGGCCAGAGTACTTCTCTAGATTCCTCCTCACTGGGTAGGGCATCTCTGAATGAAAGGTAACAGCCCCAGTCAGGAGCTTACAGACAAAACCCCCATCTACCTGGGACAGAGAACCTGGGGCAGGCATCCCCAAACTTTTTACACAGGGGGCCAGTTCACTGTCCCTCAGACCATTAGAGGGCCACCACATACTGTGCTCCTCTCACTGACCACCAATGAAAGAGGTGCCCCTTCCTGAAGTGCAGCGGGGGGGCTGGATAAATGGACTCAGGGGGGCACATGTGGCCCGCGGGCCGTAGTTTGGGGACACCTGACCTGGGGGCACAGCATCAGCAGATTTAATCATTCCTGCCTGCCAGCTCTGAAGACAGCAGCAGATCCTGACAAGAGGAATTCTCCCAGCACAGCACACCAGCTCTGCTAAAGGGCAGAGTACTTCCTCAAGTGGGTCCCTGACCCCTGTGCCTCCTGAGAGAAACTTCCCAACAGGGGTCGACAGACACCTCATACAGGAGAACTCCAAATAGCTTCAGGCCAGTGCCCCTCTGGGACAAAGCTTTTAGAGGAAAGTGCAGGAAGCAAACTTTGCTGTTCTGCAGCCTCCACTGGTGATACCCAGTGAACAGGGTGTGAACAGACTGCCAGCAAACTGCGCAGACCTGAAGAAGAGGGGGCCTGGCTGTTAGAAGGAAAACTAACAAACAGAAAGCAACAACATCGACTTCAACATAAAGGATCCCCCGACAAAAACCCTATCCAAAGGTCATCAGCCTCAAAGATCAAAGGTAGACAAATCCAGGAAAATGAGGAAAAACCAATGCAAAAACACTGAAAATTTCAAAAACCAGAATGCCTCTTCTCCTCCAAATGATTGCAACTCCTCTCCAACAAGGGCACAAAATTGGATGGAGACTGAGATTGATAAATTGACAGAAGTAGGCTTCAGAGGGTGGGTCATAACACACTCCTCTGAGCTAACAGAGTATGTTATAACCAAAGCAAGAAAGCTAAGAACCTTGATAAAAGGTTATAGGAACTGCTAACTAGAATAACCAGTTTAGAGAGGAATATAAATGACCTGATGGAGCTGAAAAACACAGCATGAGAACTTTGTAAAGCATATACAAGTATCCATAGCTGAATTGATCAAGCAGAAGAAAGGAAGTCAAAGATTGAAAATCAACTTAGTGAAATATGGCGTGAAGACAAGATTAGAAAAAGAAGAATGAAAAAGAACAAACAAAGCCCCCAAGAAATATGGGACTATGTGAAAAGATCAACCTATGATTGATTGGTATACTTGAAAGTAACAGGGTGAATGAAACCAAGTTGGAAAACACACTTCAGGATATTATCCAAGGAGAAGTTCTCCAACCTAGCAAGACAGGCCAAAATTCAAATTCAGTAAATATACACAGAATTCTACTAACATACTCTTTGAGAAGAGCAACCCCAAGATACATAATCATCAGATTCTCCAAGGTTGAATGAAGGAAAAAATGTTAAGGGCAACCAGAGAAAAAGGTCAGGTTACCTACAAAGGGAAGCCCATCAGACTAACAGGGGATTTCTCTGCAGAAACTCTACAATCCAGATGAGAGTGGGGACCAATATTCAACATTCTTAAAGGAAAGAATTTTCAACCCAGAATTTCATATCTAGCCACACTAAGCTTCATAAGCAAAGAAGAAATAAAATCCTTTGCAGACAAGCAAATACTGAGGGATTTTGTCATCATCAAGCCTGCCTTACAAGAGCTCCTGAAAGAAGCAATAAGTATGAAAAGGGAAAACCAATACCAGCCACTGCAAAAACATACCAAAATATAAAGACAAATGACACTATGAAGAAACTGCATCAACTAATGTGCAAAATAACCAGCTAGCATCATGATAACAGGATCACATTCACACATAACAATATGAACATTAAATGTAAATGGGCTAAATGCCCCGATTAAAAGACACAGACTGACAAACTGGATAAAGAGTCAAGACCCATTGTTGTGCTGTACTCAGGAGACCCATCTCATGTGCAAGGACACACTTAGGCTCAAAATAAAGGGATGGAGGGATATTTACCAAGAAAATGGAGAGCAAAAAAAGCAGGGGTTGCAATCCTAGTCTCTGATAAAACAGATTTTAAACCAGCAAAGATAAAAAGAAAAAAAAAAAGACAAAGAAAGGCATTACCTAATGGTAAAGGAATCAATGCAACAAGAAAAGCTAACTATCCTAAATACATACGCACCCAATACGGGAGCACCCAGATTCATAAAGCAAGTTCTTAGAGACCTACAAAGAGACTTAGACTCCCACACAATATTAGTGGGAGATTTTAATACCCCAGTATCAATACTAGACAGATCAATGAGACAGAAATTTAACAAGGATATTTAGGACTTGAACTCAGCTCTGGACCAAGGGAACCTAATAGACATCTACAGAACTCTCTGTCCCAATCAACAGAATATACATTCTTCTCAGCACCACATAGCAGGTATTCTAAAATTGACCACTTAATTGGACATAAAACACTCCTCAACAAATGCAAAACAACAGAAATCATAACAAACAGTCTCTCATACCACAGTGCAATGAAATTAGAACTCAGGACTAAGAAACTCATTCATAACTGCACAACTACATGGAAATTGAACAACCTTCTACTGAATGACTACTGGGTAAATAACAAAATTAAGGCAGAAATAAAGTTCTTTTGAAACCAATGAGAACAAAGACACCATGTACCAGAATCTCTGGGACACAGCTAAAGCAGTGTTAAGAGGGAAAACTATAACACTAAATGCCCACAACAGAAAGCAGGAAAGATAAAAAATTGACATCCTAACATCACAAAAGCCAGCAGAAGACAAGAAATAACTAAGATCAGAGCAGAACTGAAGGAGATAGAGACATGAAAAACCCTCCAAAAAATCAATGAATCCAGTAGCTAGTTTTCTAAAAATTCACAAAATAGATGGCCCATTAGCTACACCAAAAAAAAAAAAGAAAGAAAGAAAGAAAGAAAGAAGAAGCAAATAGACACAATAAAAATGATAAAGGGGATATCACCACTAATTCCACAGAAATACAAATTACCATCAGAGAATATTATAAACACATCTATGCAAATAAACTAGAACATCTAGAAGAAATTGATAAATTCCTGGACATATACACCCTTGCAAGACTAAACCAGGAAGAAGTTGAATCCCTGAAACAACAAGTTCTGAAATTTAGGCAGTAATTAGTAGCCTACCAACCAAAAAAAGCCCAGGACCAGACAGATACACAGCTGAATTCTACCAGAGGTACAAAGAGGAGCTGATACCATTCCTTCTGTAAGCATTCTGAACAATAGAAAAAGAGGGACTCCTCCCTAACTCATTTTATGAGGCCAGAATCATCCTGATACCAAAACCTGGCAGAGACACAGCAAAAAAAGAAAATCTCAGGCCAATACTCCTGATGAACATTGATATGAAAATCCTCAATAAAATACTGGCAAATGGAATCCAGCAGCTCATCAAAACTTATCCACCACAATCAAGAAGGCTTCATCCTTGGGATGCAAGGCTGACTCAATATATACAAATAGATAAATGTAATCTATCACATAAACAGAACCAATGACAAAAATCACATGATTATCTCAATAGATGCAGAAAAAGCCTTTAATAAAATTCAACATTCCTTTATGTGAAAAACTCTTAATAAACTAGGTATTGATAGAACATATCTCAAAATAATAAGAGCTATTTATGACAAACCCATAGCCAATATCATACTGAGTGGGCAAAAGTTGGAAGCATTCTCTTTAAAATCCAGTAAGAGACAAGGATGCCCTCTCTCACCACTCTTATTTAACATAGAATGCAAGTTCTGGCCAGGGAAATCAGGCAAGAGAAAGAAATAAATCATATTCAAATAGGAATAGAGGAAGTCAGATTGTCTCTGTTTGCAGATGACATGATTGTATATTTAGAAAACCCCATCATCTCAGCCCAAAAACTCCTTAAGCTGATAAGCAACTTCAGCAAATTCTCAGGATACAAAATTAATGTGCAAAAATCACAAGAATTCCTATACACAAACAATAGACAAGTAGAGAGTCAAATCATGAGTGAATTCCTGTTCACAATTGTTACAAAAAGAATAAAATATCTAGGAATACAACTTACAAGGGACATGAAGGACCTCTTCAAGGATAACTACAAACCACTGCTCAAGGAAAAAAGAGGACACAAACAAATGGAAAAAAAATTCCATGTTCATGGATAGGAAGAATCAATATAATGAAAATGGCCATACTGCCCAGAGTAATTTGTAGATTACATGCTATTCCCATCAAGCTACCAGTGACCTTCTTCACAGAATTAGAAAAAAACTACTTTAAATTTTATATGGAACTAAAAAAGAGCCCATATAGCCAAGACAATCCTAAGCAAAAAGAACAATGCTGGAAGCATCACACTACTTGACTTCAAACTATACTACAAGGCTACAGTAACCAAAACAGTATGCTACTGGTACCAAAACAGACACACACACACACACACACACACACACACACACCCCCCAAGGGAACAGAACAGAGACCCCAGAAATACCCACACATCTATGACCATCTGATCTTCAACAAACCTGACAAAACAAGCAATGGGGAAAAGATTCTCTGTTTAATAAATGGTGTGGGAAAACTGGCTGGCCATATTCAGAAAACAGAAACTGGACCCCTTACTAACACCTTATACAAAAATTAACTCAAGATGGATTAAAGACTTAAATGTAAAACCCAAAACCATAAAAACCCTAGAAGAAAACCTGGGCAATACCATTCAGGACATAAGCATGGGCAAAGACTTCATGACTAAAATATATAAAGCAATGGCAACAAAAGCCAAAATTGACAAATGGGATCTAATCAAACTAAAGAGCTTCAGCACAGGAAAAGAAACTATCACCAGAATAAACAGGCAACCTACAGAATGGGAGAAAAATTCTACAAACTACTCATCTGACAAAAGGCTAATATCCAGAATCTGCAAGGAACTTAAATAAATTTACAGGAAAAAGAAAAAAACATCAAAAAGTGAGTCAGGGATATGAGCAGATACTTCTCAAAAGAAGACATTTATGCAGCCAAAACACTTATTTTAAAAGGCTCATCATCACTGGTTATTAGAGAAATGCAAATCAAAATCACAATGATATACCATCTCACACCAGTTAAAATGGTGATTATTAAAATGTCAGGAAACAACAGATGCTGGCAAGACTGTGGAGAAATAGGAACGCTTTTACACTGTTGGTGGGAGTGTAAATTAGTTCAACCATTGTAGAAGACAGTGTGGTGACTCCTCAAGGATCTACAACCAGAAATACCATTTGACCCAAAAATACCATTACTGGGTATATACCCAAAGGATTACAAATCATTCTACTATAAAGACACATGAACACATATGTTTATTGAAGCACTATTTACAATAGCAAAGACTTGGAATGAACCCAAATGTCCATCGATGATAGACTGGATAAAGAAAATGTGGCACATATACACCATGGAATACTACGCAGCCATAAAAATGAATGACTTCATGTCCTTTTCAGGGACATGGATGAAGCTGGAGACCATCATTTTCAGCAAACTAACACAGGAACAAGAAACCACACACTGCATGTTCTCACTCATAAGTGGGAGTTGAACATTGAGAACACATGGAAACAGGGAGGGGAACATCACACACAAGGGCCTGTTGGTGGGTGGGGAGCATGGGGAGGGAGAGCAGTAGGAGAAATACCTAATGCATGTGGGGCTTAACACCTGGATGACAGGTTGATAGGTGCAGCAAACCACCATGGCACATGCATACCTATGTAAGAAACCTGCACATTCTGCATATGTATCCCAAACTTAAAAGTAAAATTTAAAAAGAAGCAAATAGTAAAATTTGTTTGTAAGCCAGACGTAAATGGAAAGACAACTCCTAAAAAGACTTTAATAATTCAATTTGTAAATTGCCAACAATTAAATCAGTCTTAATTTGTGTCTCTTCAGGGTTCTTTTGTCCTTCTGGCCTAGCTTTTCCTCCTCTCTCAGTTTTTTCTTTCTCTTTGTTAAGAATTTCAATGTAGATATGTAAACATTGTATAATAATTTTATGCATCAAAAAACTATTGAATCATAGAATATTAGAGCCAGAATGAATCTTACGAAAATATCTTACAAAATATTCGAATAGCAAAGCAATAGCAGGCTTCAGGAAGAGCTGGAATTGGGGCCTTGGGAGTCTCCAGGATCCCCTGCCCTGTGCCACCCCCACCTCTCTTCTCTGCTTCTCTCTAGGAATGGCTTCATTCTACTCTTACTATAACAGTTCTCACTACACTTTGGGAAACATAGGTGCCAACACCAATAATGTTTTACATGCTAACCTTGCAGCCTATCGAGAGATACCTACGCGGTTCTTAGCCCGAAGACCAGAAATCTCAGAGAGAAGTGACTCTAACCTGGCTTAGTTAAGTGTCTCCATTCCTGAACCAAACAACTAGGTTCAATGGTTAGGATTACGTGTCACTAATGTAACAATTCTCTTGATAAGTAAATTGATGAGGAAAGGAGCTCTTGGCAGACAATCTGTAGGTTTTCACTCCATCAGTAAATTCTGGATTCTGTGAATATAACACTGGTATTTGCAATCAAAAGGAAAGTTATTTTTCACTGAATCATTGAAAGATTATAGTGAGCTTGGGATAATGCTAAAGTGGGAAAACTGACAGTCTGGTTAGAAGTTCAGCTCCAAATATATTTCTGCTCATATTTTATATGCCCATATGCTAGGGAGACTGTGGAGACTGTTACCAATTTAACCCTTTTTTTTTTTTAATTGAGATGAAGTCTCGTTCTGTCACCATGCTGGAGTGCAGTGGTGTGATCTCAGCTCACTGCAACCTCTGCATCCCAGGCTCAAGCAACTCTCCTGCCTCAGCCTCCGAGTAGCTGGGACTACAGGTGTGTACCACCATGCCCAGCTAATTTTTATATTTTTAGTAGAGATGGGGTTTCACCATGTTGGCCAAGATGATCTCAATCTCTTGACCTTGTAATCCACCCACCTCAGCCTCCCAGAGTGCTGAGATTACAGGTGTGACCCACTGCACCCGGCCTAATTTAATCTTTTCTATGATATATTCAGTGTACTGTAATCACTACATTGTAGCAATGCATTTTTAATTTGTAATGATGGACAACGTAGAAAAATTCTTAACTACATATTTCATATACTGCTTCACAGTTTAACTAAGCTTTCTCTTACTGTTTTCAGCTTCATTTCCCCTACACAGCTGGATATAAACTAACAACCCATGGCAACAGGAGGGTGTGTGTTTGTTACTGTTACCTGAACAGCCACACTCTCCAATAATAGCTAACCCTTTTCCTGAGTTGTGTGGGTTAGAATAGTCACAAACTAACTGTTGGAATAATCTGCAGAGGAGATGAGAAAACTAACAATTGCGCCAAGAGTCACAACAATATTTTTTCCCTGGAGGCGGAGTGTTGAAACAGGAGGTTGATGTCATGAGTATTTATCAGTTGTTCTGAATTAACATAAACAAAACATGAAATTTGTTTTACTTTCCTGGAAATGCAATAAATTTATTAAAGATATTCTATGTGACTTTTTATCAAAAAGAGAGAGCATTCGGTTGCTGAATTTTCAACAATATGTTGAGATAACTTAGATTTCTTAGTATCAGCTGTAAAAAATTAGTATTTGATCTTGTGTTTTAATTAGTCAGAGACATTTATTTTACTTGTAAAATGACTGTTTACTGAGAAAAGCATTTTATATGTGTTCTCACTTTTAAGAGAAACTATAGTGTTGATGCTGGTTGAGTTAATTAAAGCAAAACTGGTGAGATCATCACAGGTTAATTATCACAGCTTCTAGGCAGGTAAAACCTCCCATCGTGAACAGTTTATAACTTCAGATTGTTTTCTATAAAAAACATTTTTCTCAAATGTATGTAATTATAATAAATATAATTTCAAGGATATAAGACAACTTTTGGAACTAAGATTAAAATAAAAATGTTAACATTATAGGAAAGTGTATCTCCCCTTTTGGTTAACTAATAGAGATATAAACCCCATTTCCTTAATAATTAGATGCAAGTAAGTACAGATTTACTTACATTTTGTGGTAAATGAAGATATGAAAACATTTACTAATATTTTCCTATGTCTATTTAAATATAAGCTAGTAATTACTCTACCTACTATTCTCAAAAGCACTTGTGTCAATGGCTTATCAGACTCTCAAAGTTTCTGCTTTAAAAAACACAACAAAACAATACAAAATATAGTCTCAGACTTCAATTTTCATTTTAATCAGGGCTAAATCAAAGATAGCTCAAGGTTTATACTAACTTATTTCTACAGAACTATACAATGATAGAAATTTTAAAGAAAATCTATCCCAGATCCCTTAATATAATAGACAAGAAAAGCAATGCTGAAAAAAAAATCCACCATAAATAACTGAGAAAATTAGCACCAAAGTTAGACTTGAAAACTCAGGGCTTTCCTGATTTCCAGACTTTTGACTACTGATTTACCCAAACTTCTTTTAAAGTCATGTTTCTAACTAGGCATATTAGAACTGAGGGAAATAGGCACCTATTACTTTCAACAGAATATATGGAACTCATTGAGTGCTAGATTTTTTAAGAAACATACAAGCACTGTTCTCAAATAGAATGTAATGTAACAGGAAAGCTCAGGTAAATACGTGTAAAAAATGCAGGAAAGTAACAGAAGAAAACAATGGTGCACTTATCTAAAATAAACAAAATCCTAAGAATCACATTTATATAAGCATCACCAATTTCTAAGCCTTTTTAAAAATGAAAGACTTGTTTTGTTTTGTTTTGTTTCGTTTTTTTGACATGAACTTTCACTCTTGTTGCCCAAGCTGGAGTGCAATGGCGGAATCTCAGCTCATTGCAACCTCTGCCTCCCGGACTCAAGCGATTCTCCTGCCTCAGCCTCCCAAGTAGCTGGGATTACAGGTGCCTACCATGACGCCTGGGTAACTTTTTGTATTTTTAGTAAAAACGGAATTTCATCATGTTGGCCAGGCTGGTCTTGAACTCCTGACCTCAGGCGATCTACCTGCCTTGGCCTCTCAAATTGCTGGGATCACAGGCATGTGCCATTGTGCCCGTCCAAAAGACTTTTTACAAATACAACACACAGAAAAGAGCAGATATATCTGATGCTATGTAGAAGGAAACAGACACGAGATGTTAGTGGTTCTGAGGGCAACCTAGAGAAAGCAGTCTGTCTCACAGTTACTTTGGAAATATTGTTACGATTCTATAGTAAGGGACTGTGTGGAAGAAACAACGTAACAGTGTGACACTTTTAGCATGTCTTTGATATGTAATTTGACCTACCTTTATAAAAATCATTAAAAAAATTTTTTTTAATATAGCAGGAGGCAAAATTTTTGATGTCCTTACTTTTCAGGGCTTGGTCTTTTTGTCTATGGTAAGTAACAGCACTAAGTCAGATTCTGATATTTTCAACCATTGTTGCTTTCATGTATCATACTTAGCATCTTGGTTTGTACAGATCCTAAATTGCCTGACTTTTATATGCATGGGGCTTAGGAGAGTGGTATATATTCCCATCAAGGGTTATACAGGCCAGAGTGATGTATGGTTATCAGCAAAGACATTCTTGTTAAAACTAGAAAGAAAAGCAAAAAAAAAAAAAAAAAAAAAAAGAGGAAAACACCATATATGTAAATGCATCTTGGCGATAAAGCTTTCCATCTTCAATTAATATCAGGTTCTTTGTAATTAATGGGGGATTATAACTCTTGGCTGTTCATCTACATAATTTATTCCACTTTAATATCAAACTTCAATATTTCTAATATGTCTTAGCAATACCGTTAATACAATTGAGAATTAAACTACTGTCCTGGAAGCCAGTGCAAAATGGAAATTCAATAGGTTGACGAATTCATACTGGGTAATAAAGCAAATTCATATCAGATCATACTAAGCCCATTAAGGGAGAAAGGCATTCAAAAAGGCTCCTATCATGTGCAATTTGGATATTCTAATAAACAATATCTACAACACCAAAAATGCAGATTTATGATCTTTTTATGAATTAAATAAGACCCGAAGGCAGCTCAATAAGAGGCCCCAAAAAAAAAAAAAAAAAAAAAAAAAAAAAAAAGTCAAGGCAAGTGTCCTAACTTGTCTCAAAGACTTAGAACATGTCCTTTTTCTAGGCTGGGGGGCAGTGGTTAATGTAGACATCATGGTACTTTACAATAAGCAATAATATTTGCGTGACAGAAAATAGAAGGTTATTTTGAATAATCCATCAATCCTTTGGTGAAAAATGTTTGCTTTTCTTTTTAATATATAAGTAAAATAAAACATTAGGAAAAATATTAGATGTGATAAAATTTCTAAATAAAATATTTGCAAAAATTTGTGGCAAGGCATGGTGGCTCACACCTGTAATCCTAGCACTTTGGGAGGCAGAGGTAGGAGGATCACTTGAGACCAGAGGTTTGACACCAGCCTGGGCAACATTGTGAGATCCCATTTCTACAAAATAAAAATATTACAAAAAAAATTGATAACAAAGTTAAAGTTTTGTCAATGAACATAGGATTTTTAATTCAGATTTTGTGATTCACATACAATTCGTGACAAGAGTTTCTAATGATGAACTCTTCAAATTCTTGGTAGTCATCATTGATGAGAAACCATTCCCAAAAGTAGGTGATGGAGCCACTTTTTTTTTATAACCATCTAAATATTTAACACACAGGTGCTCCTCGACTTATAATGGAGCTACATCCTGATAAATGCATCATAGGTCGAAAATAACAGAAATGCACTTAGTACCCCTGTACACATATCATGAAGTTGCAGAATCACGTTGAAACATTCTAAGTCAGGGACTATCTGTAGTTCAAATTACACTTAAAGAATCTATGAACTTTATCCTAACTTTCATTAACAAAATAAATAGTACATTTTCCTGTGATTTGTAAGTAGGTTTGAATGCAAAACACTTTTTTATATTAAATATTTCAAAATGGCAATAATGCCTGAACTTGCACTATCTGAAAATATTCTGCAAATGGTATTTGCATTGTTACAGCAGTCATATTGGAGGTCACTCAGACTCCCAATAAACGGGTACCTCAGTGACAAAAATGACAAAAGTATCAGATATAAGAGCTGATGGATTTGAGAACTGTACCACAAGAGGCCCACAGCCAGTCTCCTAGAAACCCTAACTGGACCTTGGATATTCTGCCACGCTTTTTGATCAATTGGAACATAAATGTCTTTATTCTCTGATCCGAAACGGGCAGCTGCACTTGGTGATTGGCAGCTGAGGTAGAAATCCAGGTGGAGGAGCCCCTCGTTGAACAAGACCTCAGAGTTGCTTGCCAAAGCAGAGAATGTGAGTTTTCACTCTACAGATTTGTGGGTATCATGGAGCATACCCTCAGATTCTTCTCTAATCATGCTGCCTTCTAAGGAGTCTCAGATGAGACTATTAAGACCTGAGGCAACAGGCTTTGGAGCCTTACCTGCAGCAGAACCTGCTTGCCACTCTAAGCACAGAATTGTTCAGTCTCTCAAAGTACAAGCATTAGACTATACAGCAGCACATTGATTGGAAAACTTTGCTTTAGTGAATACAGTGACTTGTCAGCACATCTCTATGACTTTCTTTCACAACTGTCAGTGGTCTCAAATTTGTTGAGGCAAGAGCCAGAGCAGCCAATTCAGGGATAATCATCCTCATAAATGTCTTTGGTTTCCTATAGTCCAACCAATTGATTAATGGGTTCATCTAACTATTATTGACTGTCTATTCTGTGTCAGACACTAATGTGAGTCTAAAAATGTTTCAAAGGAATTGGGAAGAGATTCTGGGGTCCTTCCTATAGGCACTGGCAGCATTGGGTCTTAACTCGAGAATAAAACAATGTTACTACCCCTGCTCCACATCACATCAATTAGACAAGCTAATGTGACAACCTGCACTAATTTTTTATAAGGTGTATGCTACCGCTCTCCTAATTGATTTCTAAGGTTATGCTTTTCTGGATATTTTTTTGATTCATTGATGCTGAGTGAAGGGGAAGGATCAAGGTGCCAAGATGTCTAAAAATCCTGGATCCTTTATCATTTAAGTCCAGAGAATTCGGATGCCTAGAGCTAATGAAGAGGACCCAAGGGGAACAATGAGTAAAGGTTAAATGATACATTGGCATAGTTTATCTTTCTGGTAAAGTCCCTTTTCCCTATACCACGTCCTTCTCTCGCACTGTTGTAGCAGAATGAGGGCTCATAGTTCATATCTACCTTGGAGATTTCTGATTTTAAACAGATAATAAAACTTCTCAATTTTCTTTTCTTTTCTTTTCTTTTCTTCTTTTTTTTTTTTTTTTTTTTTTTTTTTTTTTTTTTTTTTTTTTTTTTTTTTTTTTTGAGACGGAGTTTCGCTCTTGTTACCCAGGCTGGAGTGCAATGGCGTGATCTCGGCTCACCGCAACCTCCGCCTCCTGGGTTCAGGCAATTCTCCTGCCTCAGCCTCCTGAGTAGCTAGGATTACAGGCACGTGCCACCATGTCCAGCTAATTTTCAATTTTCTTCTGCAAAACAAATTATTCTCTTAAGGAAGAACCCCAAAGAGCCATGGAAATCAGGAGTATTAATGCAGAGGGCTCATGGACTTTATCCTCAGAGTATATTAAAGGAGGTATTTGCTTAGAGGGGAGGCACACAGATGGCAAAGTTGACTGCCTTCTCTTCCCCACTTCCTCATGGGGACATTACATTACAGCTCAGCTGAACAGCTCATCATTGCCAAGGTGCACAGTACATACCCTAACCTCTCCCTGTTCTTTCTCTGGCAACTCATTCTCTAAGACCTGCCATGAATGTCATCCACATATGAAGCCCTCCACACTGCCACCTCCACCATCTGTCACTTGCCCACTCCCACAGTCACTGTTTTGGAATTCACACACTACCTTTTGCTTATCTTTATTGCACTTAGTTCATGGTACTTGTTTATATGTCTCAATACTGCATTGGGAAGAGACCTTATTATATCCCTCAAGGATCTGTCCCAAATTAAGGACTGAGGAAACGTTTGTTAAGAAAGCAAATATTACCTTCTCTCTATTTAACTGCCAGCTTACATCTGCCTCGAGAGCATAGCTGTAAACATTTTTATCTTTTCTTGATCCTGACACTTCCACTATTGTCTTCTGGTCTTCTTCTCCCGCTGGAGGCTTCCCTCGATTTCAGGACTTCCCTGACTCCTCAGTAACTGTCAATGTGACAGTAACTGCTGCTCTGCTGCCCCCAAGAGGACCACGGTCAACACAGACATTGTGCAGTTGGTGATGTCAGAAACCTCACTGGAGAAGCATTCAGGCAGTAATACATGGACCTAGGAGAACAGAATAATGTTTGTCTCCGGGAACAGTTGTAAGCAATGGATATAATAGCAGGTTAAACCTCGATGTTGAACAGTTGTAAGCAATGGATAAAATAGCAGGTTAAACCTCGATGTTGAAACTGTTTCTGCTCATGGAGTTAATCTCTAAGCCTTTCAAAAGTCTGTAGAAGGTATCAAAATAAACTGATGTCCATTTGAACTTCCTTACTATCTGGACATTTCCCTTCTGGTTATTCTTCCCTTCTGGTTATTCTTCAGCATTTTCAAATAATTTCTCCAAATGCTTGACCAAGAAGCATAAATGAGAAAACACTAGTTTTTCAGTCTTCCTAAGACATTTATTTCTTTTTCTTTTTCCTGTTAGCTTAGAAAAGCCCAATAAATTTATATAGAAGAATTTTAATTGATTATCCTTTCTAAAAATGTTCTCTACCAGACAATGGTAATAAAGTGCTCTCAAAGTCTCTAATAAAAGGAACTACTGTACAATGCAAAAGCTTTTCTATATTACTATTATAGGGGCTAGGAGCTTAAAATAAATCTTTTCATAACTGTTACAGAAGAAACAGAAACCAAGGAATGGAATAGAGAGGAGAAGCATTTATATGTCACCAAAAATTCACAATAAAGCCTACAGAGAAATACTTGGCATAGGTTTTTATAATATTTAAAATTCCAGACCTGGGAAAAGGCTATATATATATAAAATATATATATATATATAATATATATATATATATGTATTTTATATATATATATTATATATATATATATCAAATATATCTGAAAGAAATTAAAGATCTTATAAATGAAAAACTAGACTGGAAGATATAGTCTCCTAATTGTAATTGGAAGATTGCATCTTTTCTCTTCTTTTTCTTTTCTTTTTTCTTTTTCTTTCCTTTCTTCCTTCCTTCCTTCTTTCTTTTTCTTTCTTTCTCTCTCTCTCTCTTTCTCCTTTTTCATTTTAAGACAGGGTCTCACACTGTTGCCTGGGCTGGAGTGCAGTAGCACAATATCAGCTTGCTGCAACCTCCATCTCCTTGGTTCAAGTGATTCTTCTGCCTCAGCCTCCTGAGTAGCTGGAATTACAGGTGCCTGCCAGCATGCTTGGCTAATTTTTTGTATTTTTAGTAGAGACAGGGTTTCACTATGTGGGCCAGGCTACTCTCAAACTCCTGACCTCATGATCCACCCACCTCAGCCTCCCAAAGTGCTGGGATTACAGGTGCGAGCCACCATGCCTGGCCTGATTATGTCTTTTCTATAAATTATTAAATGTTTCACTCCCTAAGTTCATCTATAGATTCAACACCATCACAATCGGTTCTGGCATGCTTTGTGTATCTGTGAATATTGATAAAAGCTGATTCTGAAATTTATATGAGCACACACACACACACAACCTGCAATAGTCAAGACTGTCTTGAGAAAGGACTTACATCCCTAGAGTTCAGAACTTTAAAGCCACAGTAATTAAAAGTGTGGCACTGACATAAGCAGAGAGAAGTCAACCACGAAACAGAATAAAGTGTTCGTGTGTGTGTGTGTGTGTGTGTGTGTGTGGTGTGTTGGGGGGGTCATTTAGTTTTTAACAAAAGTATCCTTGCAATTCAGAGAGGATAAGATGATCTCTTAATAAATTGTACTGGGTCAATTGGATCTCCATATAAAAAAGAAAAACCACCTTAACCCCTGACCTTACATCATACATAAAATCTAATTTGAGGTAAATTATAAATCTAAATAGTAATAGGTAAAACAATAAAGCTTCTAGAAGAAACAAAGGAGATAATATTTTCAAGACATATTTGTCAGGTAAAGAATTTTTAACAGAACACAAGTAACAATAATCATAAAAGAAGAGAACTTTTGGACTTTATTATAATTAAAACCTTCTGTTCATCAAAGACATCATTAGAAGGGTAAAAAGACAATATCTAGACAGAGAAAGATGTTTAAAATATATTTATAGATAAAAGGCTTCTTTGTGAAACATGTATAGAGAGTAACTATATATTAACAAGAAAAAAAACCCACAATTTCAAAAATGGGCAAATAAGTTGAACAGGCAATTTACCAACAGAGGTATACAAATATTCTAAGTGTAAGATAATCTATTAAACATCATTGATTGTTAGGATATGGAATTTAGGGCTGGGCATGGTGTCTCATGCCTTTAATCCCAACACTTCAGGAGGCCAAGGCAGGCAGATCACAAGGCAACAGATTGAGACCATCCTGGCCCACATGGTGAAACCCCATCTCTACAAAAAAATGCAAAAAATGAAAATGCAAATTAGAACTACAGTGAAACACCTGTATGTGCCCACCAAAGTGACTACAATTTTTTTTCAAACTATCAATACAATGTGTTAATAAGAATGTGAGATAACTGGAAATCTCATACATTGCTGGTAGAAATATAAAGTGATACAAGACTTCAGATAACTGGAATGACCTACTATCCTCTGAATAAAAAATTCTATTTCTAGACATATACTTAAAAGGAACAATGGCATATGTCTAATAAAAAATGTATGAAATGTACAGGTCAGCTTTATTCCTAACCATAAAAAACTGCCAAAAACAGCCAAAAGCTGGAAACAAACCTAATGTCTCCAGATGGATTGTAGACACAAATGTGAAAAAAAAAAATTATAAACCTTTTAAAAGATAATATAGAAGAATGGCTTCAACTATCAAGTCAGAAATAAATATCCTTTATTTATTTTTATTTTATTTTATTTTACTTTAAGTTCTGGAATACATAAATAGTGTGAAAAGGGCCAGGCATGGTGGTTCACACCTGTAATCCCAGAACTTTGGGATGCCGAGGCAGGCAGATCATGAGGTCAAGAGATTGAGACCATATTGGCCCCAACATGGTGAAACCCCATCTCTACTAAAAATACAAAAATTAGATGGGTGTGATGGCACGCACCTGTAGTCCCAGCTACTCAGAAGGCTGAGGCAGGAGAATCACTTGAACCCAGGAGGCGGAGGTTGCAGTGAGCCGAGATTGCGCCACTACACTCCAACCTGGGCAACAGAGTGAGAATCTATCTCAAGGAAAAAAAAAATAGTATGAAAAGATTTATATATTTTACCCTAAATTAAAATTAAGACCTCTGCTTTTCAAAACA
Source organism: Saimiri boliviensis (assembly GCF_048565385.1). Taxonomy (NCBI): domain Eukaryota; kingdom Metazoa; phylum Chordata; class Mammalia; order Primates; family Cebidae; genus Saimiri; species Saimiri boliviensis. The sequence goes on from NC_133456.1 coordinate 81,018,459, forward strand.
TAAACAGAGGTCTTAATTTTATTGCAATTAAAAAGAGAATCAAAAGGTAAGTCACAGAGTGGGAGAAAATATTTGCAACATTCATGAGTAACAATCTACTTTGGGTTTATGTCAAAAGGTTTGAAGGTATGAGTACTAAGAGATGTGGATGAAAATGTCCACAATAGTATTATTAATAAGTAAATACTGGGAACGAGTTAAATATCCATCAACAGCAAATAGTGAAATAAGTAGTGGTGCATTTATATAATGAAATATCAGACAGCTTGGAAATTAACAGACAACAGCTTCCTGAAACACCATAGATGAATCTCACAATTATAAAGTTGAGTGAGAGAAACCAAACATGAAAGAATGATTCCATTTATACAAAATGTTAAAACACAGTCAAATTAAACTATATCATCTAAAAATGCAGAGAGTTATGAAAAAGCCATAAAGAAAAGAAAAAGAAGAGACTATCATAAAATTTGGTAGTTAATTTGTTAGGGAAAAAGAAGGTTGGAATTGGGAAGAAGTACAGATATGCTCTAAGGGCGCTGGAAAGGTTCTGTTTCCTGACCTCAGTGGTGATTAAATGGGTAATTACATTTATAAAAATTTGTAAAAGTGAAGCTGCATATTTACATTTGTATATATTTTACTGAATGGCATATTTCACAATAAAGACTGTGTGAAAACACTAAAGGAGCTGTATTTTCATGATCTGCCCATAACTGTATGCTTACTCTTAGGAGTATTATCTTAGTCACTTAAAAGACTATACTCTCAAAGGTATGAAATAATTTTATAGCTCTCCTTTCATTAAGAAATGTAAAATAGAAGAGAAAATTATATCTCAGTAATTTTTCCTTACTATCCTCATTTCACAATCTACACCTTCTCTCTCTTATTCAACATAAAAAATTACAGTTGGTTCTGAATAACAAATTGGTATAAAACTGAGCAAAGGTGGAACATTCGTGAGATAAGATGAGATGTCTTCATAAAGAAGTAACTTCTATAATTTTTATCAGTCCCCAAATACTGAGTTGGAAGGCTGTCACATAGCTCATTCAAGCTAATCTTTATAAAGCAAGGCTAAGAACCATTGTCAGGCATAGAAGAAGGGAATAATTATCTAGTTACAAGATAACTGAAAAGGAAATTTAGGCACCAAGCAACCAAATCAGCACTACCTGTAGTAGAAGCTATGTAAATTAAAAGCTACCTTCTTCACAGCTCTTAAAAGAGTTTCAAAGTGACACTGCCCTTAGCTTAGTCCAAAGAAAGACCTAGCATTTAAAGTGAGGACGCTGGAATCCATGTCATTTTATTTAAGCCTTAGTCTTATCAGTCAGTTGTAAAATGGAAAATAAAACTATGGGATAGTTAGGGCAAAGATTATGATAAGCAAGTGAAAAATAATTGTTACTTGTGACTTCATCTTATACTTAACAAAAGGGTAAACATATGTGAGGGATTTGTTGAGTTACTATAAGCTCTAGACAGGTAATTCATGTGTGTGAGGTGGGCGGTGGGTAATAACATGCAGTTTCTTTAAAGTATTCTAACACGAACCCAATGAATTACTGGCATTAATAGTATTGCATAATATCCCTTGGGAAGGCTGGGTTGGGATAGAGATAAGATTGAAAAACACTGCTTTAGAAGTTATGAAGGGAGGCCGGGCGCGGTAGCTCAAGCCTGTAATCCCAGCACTTTGGGAGGCCGAGGCGGGTGGATCACGAGGTCAAGAGATCGAGACCATCCTGGTCCACATGGTGAAACCCCGTCTCTACTAAAAATACAAAAAATTAGCTGGGCATGGTGGCACGTGCCTGTAATCCCAGCTACTCAGGAGGCTGAGGCAGGAGAATTGCCTGAACCCAGGGGGCGGAGGTTGCGGTGAGCCGAGATCGCGCCATTGCACTCCAGCCTGGGTAACAAGAGTGAAACTCCGTCTCAAAAAAAAAAAAAAAAAAAAAAAAAGAAGTTATGAAGGGGACTCAAATAGAAAGCTAATCAATAATCCATCTGAAGATTATAGCACTCATCCTACCAGAATTAGTTTTAGTGAAAATATCAAAAGAAAGATTGGTCAAAAGAAATTAAGCTCGGGTTATTTTGCCAGTTTAGTTATTATTTAACATTGGCATATTTGCCAGTTTAATTTGTTAAAATTAATTCCTGAGAAGCAAAGAATATGTCTTACTTCAGTATCCCCAACACTGCTCAGTGTTGACACACTCAGTGTTTACTAAATAACTGAATTAGGTAGATGGTTTTGTCTTTCTTATGACCTAAAAAAAACTATTGAAAACTCTTTTCAAAAACGCAAATGCAAGCCTCCCACAACATGGCATCAGTCCTAGTTGGTTTTAATAGAAATTCATTTAAACAATCAGACATAGATAATTCTTCATATTTAAATTCTTAAAATTAATTTTTGATGGCCATCTTTTCAGTTAAATTCACAAGCCAGCCTTATGTTGATACTTTTTTTTTTTTTTTTTTTTTTTTTTAATTTGAGACAGCATCTTGCTCTGTCACCTGGGCTGGAGTGCAGCGGCACAATAACAGATTACTGCAGCCTCAACCCTCGACCTCCGGGTCTCAAGCGATCCTACCACCTCAGCCTCCCCAGTAGCTGGGACTACAGGCAGACGCCACCATGCCCAGCTAATTTTTGTATTTTTTGTAGAGATGGGACTTCATCATGATGCCCAGGCTGATCTCAGACTCCTGGGCTCAAGAGATTCACACCCCTTGGCCTGCCAAAGTGCTGGGATTACAGGCATAAGCCACCATTCCCTGCCTATACTAATTTTTTTCTATAGCTGTCATAGCTATTAAGAAAATATATAATGGAATAAGAGTGGAAATCACAGTTGAAGTAATGGGAATTGCGAAGAAAACTAGAACATTTACTGATATATTGACATTGGAAATGAATTCACGTTTCAGAAAGGGACCTCAAGGATACAAAAATATCAATTAATCAATTTAACAAAATAACTCAAAAATATCTGGAATAGCTAAAATAAAATTTGGAAAAAGATAAAATTGATAAGAGAAACTTATTCTTTCATACAATAAAACATATATTCAAGACACAATAACTAAACTACTATCAATTTGAAGCAGAAACAGAATGACAGATGATTACAGATGCTACAGAAAGTCTACATTAGAATTCATTACATTTTGTAGCATTGCATACCAGTGGAGAGAGGTCAGGTATTAACAAATGGTTGGGGGAAAACAGGCCAACCATTTATAAAAATAAGAAAATTAGATATCTAAGTTAAATCTTACACAAAAACACACTCCAGTAGGATTAAGGAATTAAATATTTTTAAAATGTACAAAATAAAACAAAAACATATATGAATATTTGTAAAATCAAAGGCCTTTCTAAGAACAGTTTTTAAATCAGTAATCACAAATTTAAAAAATTTGGTAATTTTTATATTTTTAAAAAGTACATTTCTACATGAAAAAACAAGATGTGAGTAAAGATGGTGAAGCAAAATGATCTTTGCTTATTTCTTTTAGTGATTAATTGAAAGCAACAATTGAAGTAAGAAAAAACAAAACTTCTTTCTCTGAGACAACAGTAGGAAACACCCCTGCCCCTAAGTCATATATATTTGAACAAGAGGTGTCAAGGGTGGTGAAAATTGGACCAGGGGAAGGTAGATGGGGAGAGATCATACCCACTACAGATCTTGAGTAGCAGAGACTGGCTTCAGTTGCCTCCAAAGTATCAGGCACATTAAGAAGGGCAAAAGCAATGACCTTCTGTTTGGAGATGAGGACGTAGCACTTGGGAGCCTCACTGCACTGCTTTTAAAACCACGGAGAAGCCAAAGAACTAAGGACAAATGAGGAAAGGAGCAAGAGAAAGCAAGCTTCTGAGAGGCAAATTTGCTACCATGTGGAAGGGTGGGAGGACATCTGTGATGGGCAAAAAGCTCTGCATTTGTTAGCCAACATGAATAGGACTTAACCCCTTACAATCACAAACCCTGCTTCATGTGGGACTTCATTCTGAGGCAGAGAGAATTCCTGACCCTTCCACAGTCTCCTGCTGCAAATAACTGGCCTAGGAAGAAGTCACTTTATTGAAAAACCAGGAGCACTTGCCATGGGTCGGCATAGCATGATGTAGTTTTTTAATTTTACCAAAACTTTCTGAAAAGAAAACACATCCATTAGTACAGGGAGAAAAAGACATGAACAACATCTTCAACAATATTCTCCTAAAAACCATTTGTCATCAAGCCATCAATAGCAGCAGGACTTGCATGAAATAACTGTTGTGTTGTGGTAGTTCATTACTGTACCCCAAAAGCTATTGAAACTAAAAAATATCAATGAATGCTCATCCACAAGAAAAGAAAACACCATTCGGATTGAAAACAAGTACAGGTTGTTCTGAAAAATATTCGTTAAACAAAGACCCTCACAGAGTGTGAATTGTAAATACAAATAGATTTAAAAGTGCTGCAGTAAATCTGGGCCTTTGAAAATTACATAATCAGCAAGTATTCTCTTCCAGAAGGATAAAGTCCCATATTGCAGGAAAAAATACTGGAAACAAAAATCAAATTGAGCAGAGCAGAGCCACTGATGGTAAAGAAGACAGAGAAAGCTCTATTGTTAGTGGATAGAATTCTTTGAGGAGGTGGATTCAAGGAAGGAAGTACTTTAACAGCAAAACAAAGTCTAAAGCAGAGAGCACCAACCAAGGCCCAAACAGGCTGAGGCTACAGCACATAAAGCTAGAGGCAGGAAATGTTACTGAGTCCAACTTGGCTACACAGGGAGGCCATATTTTAAGTTTTTCATGGTGATAACAGAGAAGAGAGTTATTGAGCTCTCAAGCTGAGAAAGAAACCCTACTTCCTTTCTTCCACCCAATAGGAAACTCCTTTTTATAGCCCAGAAAAATTTACCTTATTTAAACATGGGGAACAAAAAATGAATTCAATTGAACCCCTTAAAAACAAATTATGAGAAAAAAAAATATTAAAATAAGCCCTATCATACCTGACTGTAACACAGAAAAATGTGTTCATGAAGCAGATGAAAACGAACTATAATATCTGAAGAAAATGCTTGAACATTTAAAGAAATAGCACAAATCAGGGATCAAAAATCTCAGAAGTGAAAAGTTAGAAATTATATTTTTAGGAAGAAATGAAACAAGAACTCAGAGATCTCTAAAAATAATTAAGAAAGAAAAAACGTTCCTCTCCTCAAACTATTCAATCCAAAAAGTATTAGACAAGGCCAAGTGTAGTAGGCATTTAAGTGAATGATGCATGTTTGTTGGGGGTTTGGGGGAGTGGGCATTTACCCCAGAGAAGGTCCATTACCAGGTAAGGAGAGTGTCAAGGAGGAGGGCAGCAGTCCAGGGTCCACGTTAGAGATTCAGTAGGATGAGAAGGGATCCACATTGCGAGTTGGGTGGCAAAGAGGCAGCAAGAATAGGAGATAATTTACACACAGAGATTGATCAAGTACATAAATATATCAAAGTCAGTTTCCTCCGAAAATTAACACACACCATAAAAAATAAAATGAAAATGAAGGAAACTAAAATGAACCCTTTAAAGGTAGATTAGAGTTAATACTGATATGTGTGTGTGTGTGTGTGTGTGTGTGTGTGTGTGTGTGTGTGTACAGGCGCACATGCACCCTAGTTCTCTTCACTAAGAGGGCCTAAGAGAAGTAACACACTAATGGCAATTAGCATACCTAGCACCTGGTTTGTAGTTTCTAAATATCATTATCTACCAAAAATAAAATAAAAATAAATGAATGATTGAAGAAATAAATCGTTGCAGACCTTGGGCAGGGCAGGGAAAATACCAAAGACGATGAACCCAGAACATCTTGTTGTGCATAAGGAAGTGCTAAAAGAGTGATGAGGATCAATTCAAGAGGACATAGAAGCCATCTTTAAGAATTTCCCCTTGGCAGAAACCCTACAAGCCAGAAGAGAGTGGGGACCAATATTCAACATCCTTAAAGAAAAGAACTTTGAACCTAGAATTTCATATCCAGCCAAACTAAGCTTCACAAGCGAAGGAGAAATAAAATCCTTTACAAACAAGCAATTGCTCAGAGATTTTGTCACCACCAGACCTGCCTTACAAGAACTCCTGAAAGATGCACTAAACATAGAAAGGAACAACCACTACCAGCCACTCCAAAAACGTACCAAATGGTAAAGAGCATAGACACAACGAAGAAACTGTGTCAACTAATAGACAAAACAACCAGCTAGCATCAAAATGGCAGGATCAACTTCACACACAACAATATTAACCTTAAATGTAAATGGGCTAAATGCCCCAATCAAAAGACACAGACTGACAAATTGGATAAAAAGCCAAAACCCATCAGTGTGCTGTATCCAGGAAACCCATCTCACGTGCAAGGACACATAGAGGCTCAAAATAAAGGGATGGAGGAAGATTTACCAAGCAAATGGAGAGAAAAAAAAAAAAAAAAAAAAAAAAAGCAGGAGTTGCAATCCTTGTCTCTAATAAAATAGACTTTAAACCAACAAAGATCAGAAGAGACAAAGAAGGGCATTACATAATGGTAAAAGGATCAATGCAACAAGAAGAGCTAACAAGCCTAAATATAAATGCACCCAGTATAGGAGCACCCAGATACATAAAGCAAGTTCTTAACGACCTACAAAGAGACTTAGACTCCCACATAATAATAGTGGGAGACTTTACACTCCACTGTCAATATTAGATCAATGAGACAGAAAATAAACAAGGATATCCAGGGCTTGAACTCAGATCTGAACCAAGCAAACCTAATAGACATCTACAGGACTCTCCACCTCAAATCCCCAGAATATATAATCATCTCAGCACATCACACTTACTCTAAAATCTACCACATAATTGAAAGTAAATCACTCCTCAGCCAGTGCAAAAGAATGGAAATCATAGCAAACAGTCTCTCAGACCACAGTGCAATCAAATTAGAATTCAGGATTATGAAACTAACTCAGAACCGCACAACTTCAGGGAAACAACAAATGGCTCTTGAATGTTGACTGGATAAACAATGAAATGAAGGCAGAAATAAAGATTTCTTTGAAACCAAGGAGAATGAAGACAAAACATTCCAGTATCTCTGAGACACATTTAAAGCAGTGTCTAGAGGGAAATTTATAGCAATAAATGCCCACACGAGAAGGAAAGATCTAAAATTGACACCCTATCATCAAAATTGAAAGAGCTAGAGGAGCAAGATAAAAAAAACCTCAAAAGCTAGCTACAAGAAATAACTAAGGTCAGAGCAGAACTAAAGGAGATAGAGATACAAAAGCCCTTCAAAAAAATCAATAAATCCAGGAGCTGGTTTTTTGAAAAGATCAACAAAATAGACTGCCAGCCAGATTAATATAAAAGAAAAGAGAGAAGAATCAAATAGATGCAATAAAAAACGATAAAGGGGATATCATGACTGATTCCACAGAAATACAAACTACCATCAGATATTACTACAAACAACTCTATGCACATAAACCTCTGCCTCCTGGATTCAAGCAGTTCACCTGCCTCAGCCTCCCAAGTAGCTGGGACTACAGGCGTGTGCCAACATGCCCAGCTAACTTTTGTATTTTTAGTAGAGACAGGGTTTCACCATGTTGACCAGGATGGTCTCGATCTCTTCACCTTGTGATCCACCCTCCTCAGCCTCCCAAAGTGCTGGGATTATAGGCGTGAGCCACTGTGCCTGGCCAAGACAAATAATTTTAAGTGTTTTCCCTTGGCTCTTGATGAGTTCACAGGTATTATTAATACTGCTCAGTTTTATTTGAGGAATGAATGCAGAGTTGGATATGACTAAAGAATTAGCCTCTAGTAGTCTATGTGGAGCAATTATGGGTGAGAACATTTTCAAAGAAATTGAGAAAAATACTAATTCTGTACAATCTGAAGTGGAATCTGCAAAAATATAACAACTAATAATAAAAATATGGGTGGAGCAGAACAAAATTTTAGTTGGATGAATTAACCAAAACTTATTAAGACGAACTGCTTAATCCTACTATTATTCATTGTACTATTCATCAACAAGTACTTTGAGCACCATATTTGATTATGTGTTCTGAACCTGTCACATCAACAGTCAACTTGCATATGCTCTTGTATACTCAACTATTGGCCGTTCTGAATATTTTTGTTGAGAAATAGAAGTGGAATACTCTTAATTGACCAACCACAAGAAGGTCAATAACAGCAATGGCAAACATTTTGTATGTGTGTGTGTGTGACATTTTGGGACACTGGCTGAGATTGAACTTCATTGGAATGAAAAGAACTTCCTTCAATGGCTATTAATAAACCTTGACTGGCTTTGGCAATTGGTTGTTGCTAAAGACTTGATAATGTTTCTTAATGAATTCAACCAAAAATAACAAGGTAGAATAGTGTTCATACGTGAAACTTATTTAGTAGTGAAGTCATTTCAATGACAACTAACATTTGAATCGCATATACTGTCAAGCTGCTTTATGTATTTCCCAGGCTGACGAAAGTTAAAATTGGAAGTGAAGTTCTGTCTCTACTCCAATTTGCTGTAGTTGTTTCCTGAATTCAAACTACAGTTAAAGAAGCATTTTCAGAACTCAATGAATGAAATAATATGATTACTTCTATTTCTCATCCTTCTTTACCATGCATGGTCTTTCCATGTCTATTTTTTCCTTACATTCTATACACTTTTCCAATTGTCTCCATGGTTTTAAGCTACGGTCCGTCAAAGCCTTCCCTAAATATCCCAGCCCAAGACTTCTCCCTACACTCAATGTCTATGATAACTGTTATCTCACTTTTCATTTAACCCTTTCAGTATATTCCTTTTGCTACTCGTTATACTTCCACCTACACAATCAATATCTTCCTGTATATACTAGTTCCTTTTAAAAAAAGCTACATCTTGAAGAGTGTAATCAGAATCATTGGAAAATGCTGGTTGTTTAGCTGATTGAGCAAGAACTTCAAGAAAGCATCATCAGCACTTAATCTCTTAAAAATGTAATACAACCAACAATTGATAAGAATTGTTACTTTTAGCTAGACATAATTGTCTCTATCCCCAGGGAATAACAGGTAATGTAAAATTTGTCTATACCCTAGGAAATAATAGGTAAGGTACAATTATTTACTACAGTCGTTCTTAACTAGAGGCAGTTTTGCTCCCCAGAGAACATTTGGCAATATCTGGAGACATCTGTCAAAACTGGAGGTGCAGGATTCTACGGGCATGTAGTGAGCAAGGCAAGAGATGCTGCAAAAGGTTCCTGTAATACTCAAGGCAGCCTCCCATAACAAGAAATTATCTGGCCCCAAAATGTCAACAGTACCAAGCTTGAGAAACCTTAATTTACTGTGCCAATGTGGGCTGATACATGTGAAAATGGATTTCAATATTTGCTTTTGCCTTTTAAATAACAGAATTTTTACATAACTGTTTCTATATCTGAGCGTCTAGGGTGAATGTTCTCCCCCATATTCATCCCTGTTTCACTAGACTAAAAACTCCAGGAAGCTGGAAAGTGGTTCTCCTACTTTGTTGTTGTTTGTTTTTCACTAAAAACTCCAGGAAGCTGGAAAGTGGTTTTCCTACTTTGTTGTTGTTGTTGTTGTTGTTGTTTTTCAAGGTTTGTTGAGCCTCAGTGCTCAATAAATATTTGTTGAGTGAATAATTAAGCGTTGAAGTGTTTTCCACTCATCCTTCACTCCCCAACACATTAGCATTTGCTTTCTAGAACTACTGACCCTTAGAAAGCCAGAAAGGCCTTTAGAGATAATCTCATCTCATGCTTTTTAATACTTAAAACAGTGACACATTTTTTTTTTCAAATAACTTCCTAGAGGAAATCCTAGTTCAGAAGGCAAATAATCCTAGAGTTGCTCCATTGAGTGAAACATGAGGAATTTGCAGCCCAACCACCAACACATCATGGTAAGGTGGGCATTCAAAATCTAACACACTCACATAGCCCTTGGGAAAACTGAGGCAGAAAGAAAAAGAAACCAGAATAGTCACATGGCCAGTAGTGGTAGACAGGCCACCAACCGAAGCTGCTCTAATCATACCCTAAAACACAGGTGCAGAACAAAGGTTCTTTTTTTTTTAAACTAATATCACACTATGCTTTATATAAAGATGTGCGTGTATGTGTATTTAGAACCCCTATTTTCTAGAACTGATTTCTCCCTTCATGTTCACCTCTATTTCACTAGAATAAAACTCCACTAGTACCTACCCACCATAGGAGATTCGAGATTTGAACAACGTGTTAGATTAATAAGCTACAGAGACATTTCTTTTTAAATCATTCTTTCTAGTGAGGTAGGTTCTTCTATGAGATCAAATTAGGCAGAGGAAATTTAGAAAAGCCCTTTACCATCCACTTGTCCTTCCATATAGATAAATTATTCTTAATGGGGGTAGGGGGAGGGTTATTGCATAATGATGTTTTAGAATTAGGAGTATGTATGGCTTGAAAAAGCACAGTCTCTAAATTTATTTTTAAATCCCAATACCTACAGTTTTTATAATACAAACCTCAGAAAGCTTGTCAAAATATTTCTGGCTGTCTAGTGGGAATACTTAGAAGATAGTCATTCTCTAATAACTAATAGGAAAGCAAAAAAGGAGTGTTCAAAAGAATTAAGGACAGGTTGAAGCATGAGGTTTTTGTGTTTATCAAAAGATCACAGGATATCTAAAAACAGAAATTTGAAAACAGAAATTCATGTAGGAACTTGGGTGGGTCTCTTTACCCACTTAATATTCACTATAACCATTACTAACAATATAAAAAGATTGGGTCTGGGCATAGAACTATGTGAAACAAACAGGCAGGTGATGCCAAAATTCAGACACCTTCTAGGCCAGGACCTCCACTGTTAAGGAAGCCATTCTTAGACTATCTGTTACTTTGCTACTCTCTTATATTTTGTTAGTTGCTTCTCCACACCATTAGCATAGAAAAACACAAGATGACTGCAAGGTCAATATGACAGCAAGGAATGATTCCACGGGCTGGAGTCATGCTGTGATCTTGTCAGAGTCACAGGATTCTGATGGGAGACACTGTCCCCAAAGGTTACTACCATGTGGAGAACACGTGGTAGGTGGTGATCAAATTTAAGCAGATTATATACCCAACCTAGACTTACCTTCTTGTCACGCAAACCCCCAAATGGTTTACTTTTAGGATTCACATATAAAAAAGCTAAACAAAACTGATGTGTGAATTAGGGAAGGTCAATGCTTGAGCTATACTTTAGGACCTGAGAGCCAAAAATAGTTTCAGTTTTCCAGTAAAATGCGTTTGTAAACAATAGCTTTATAAGATGTCACAATCACAGCTGTGCAGAGGGTACAGGAGATCTGTGCCTGACCATGAGACTGGCCTTGGAGAGCTCTCAGAACAATGACACCACCCTCCTTTAAAGAACAAGACAAGCAGAATCAATGTCCTCTTTTATTCCAATCTATCTGAGCATTTTCTGTCACTTCTGTCCATCTTGGTTTATGTATAGCCCCAGCCTGGATCTGCAAATCCCATTTACTCATCATAGCTTATCATTGCTTAATCTTTCTTTGTGTATAGTGGTTGTTTTGGTTTGTTAACAGGTACCAGCTCTTCATGATGGCTCTAAAGACAGTCCACACATCTCAGCCTCAGTTTACAAATGATGAGCACAAACAAGACCCAGAGAAGGGAAAGTTTGCCCAAAGTATCATAGCTAATGTCAGAACCATCTGCATCCCTTGTCTACACACTCACTATTGGTCCACATGCTGCCTCAGACAGACCTTTCCTACCCACTACAGAACATTCTTCCTTCAACAGTTCCTCTTCAGAGGACAGTCATTTGGTAAATTTCAACAATCATTATAGAAAGTACCTGTCCATCACCACAAAAGATCAGATGAGCCTGACGTTATTTTTAATCGTTCTTATTACCTTGTGAGATGGGAAGCTCCTTTAGATATATTAATTGCCATAAATGAGGAAGAGTTTGGCTCATGATAACAGATATTTTCTTTGGTCCTCCAAGCATAGGCTGTGTTGAGGCTGGAACAAGAATCAGAAAAGAAGCTTCTGTTTATCTCAAGGTAGCTTCAACTGTCATAACCATGGAATGCTGTCTTGCCTCTTGGGTCGATCACCTAGGGCAGGCATCCCCAAACTTTTTATACAGGGGGCCAGTTCACTGTACCTCAGACCGTTGGAGGGCCGCCACATACTGTGCTCCTCTCACTGACCACCAATGAAAGAGGTGCCCCTTCCTGAAGTGCGGTGGGGAGCCGGATAAATGGCCACAGGGGGCCGCATGTGGCCCGTGGGCCGTAGTTTGGGGATGCCTGACCTAGGGCATCATTCAAACCACACCTCACAGTCTTCAGTTTGGTGATAGTCTGTGAAAATTAGTTTGAGATTCCAGTTTCTATTTAAAAAGTATTAATGTAAATGGTAAATTATAGATTTATAAAATGTTAGTAAGATTTTATAGTGCGTTTAGTCTACCAAAGTCTACAAATGCTCAGAATTTTTAAAAGGTATCATATTCATAAAATAAAATATTCAAAAACCCCCTCTAAATTACAGAAATGCTGTTTTAAAAATGCAAGTAGTCTATTTACATGTATTTCATTTTTACATCAAGGGCAGCTGAAAGATCCATTAACATTGCTGGTTACCTTTCATTTGCAGCTAATTCATAACTACCTCTCTCGCTACATCTTAAAAAGAGTGTATTTTGCTAATAGTAACAGTTCTACCACCTGCTCCTGAGCTCAGAAATTAAAATGATAGAGATATTTGGTTCATTTCCTTGCCTTAAACAGAAAATTCCCTATAAATGGTCATTTATCGTCTCCTAGTATTCTCTAAATGATCCATCTATTCTGCTGATGAAAGCTTTGGAAATACTCCGGGTTCTGTTATCAGAACACAGTCCAAGGTTTTACCTCTTATCTGAATGCAGGCCTCCCTATGCAGGCACATAATAAAATTTATCCTAAATAATAAAAATAGATTCTAATACCAGAGGCAGGATGACACAGAAGAAAGTTCTTTTTTTTTTTTTTTTTTGAAATGGAGTTTGCTCTTGTTGCCCAGGCTGGAGTGCAGTGGTACGATCTTGGGTCACTACAACCTCTGCCTCCCAGGTTCAAGTGATTCTCCTGCCTCAGCCTCCCAAGTAGCTGGGATTACAGGCATGCACCACCATGCCCGGCTCATTTTGTACTTTTAGTAGAGACGGGTTTCGCCATGTGGGACAGGCTGGTTTCGAACTCCTGACCTCAAATGATCCATCCACCTTGGCCTCCCAAAGTGCTGGGATTACAGACGTGAGCCACCACGCCCAGCCAGAAGAAAGTTCTTAATTTGTGAAACAAACAAATTGGTTAAAACACTAACTCTGCCCTACCACTTAATTATCGATGTAACTTCAAACAAGTTACCTAATTCCTGAGTCTTGAAGTTCAGACTTACCGTGTTTTGAGTTGTCGTGATACTTATATAGGTTCATGAAAACAAAGCACCTAACAAAAACTGTACAGGCAGGTGTTCAATAAATGTTTCCTGTGCCTCACTATAGGTGCTGGTGCAACTTGATATGATTTTTTAAAGTAACATTCTGTCAAAATGAATATTCCAAGTGTGTAAACAGATTTGTAGATCTAAAGTTGAGATTTAGGAAACTGAGGCAATTTTACTAAAAACTAGAAGAGAACAGCTACCCCAATCCACATTTTACAAATAAGGATATAATATCAAAGAAATAAATTTTCAACCCTATCCAAAGTTAGCCCTTTTTGTCATCCATGATTAATTAGTGAGGCAGAAAATGGTAAGTGAAAAATCTATCAATGCACCCTCACCAAGGTCACATTAAGAGTCCATTCATTCTGAAAAGAGAGGGAAAGTGGTCCAGAGTGCAAACATTCTCATCTTAACTGCCATACCAAATTAAGACTACATATGTCTTTATACATCTTTGAACACCAGTGTATTTACATGATGGTTAATATTAGACTTTTCTGAGATTTCTTGCTTATTCTTAACCACACAAACCCAGTCATACAATCTCTCTGATGTTCACTGAATGTTGAGACCCAATCACAGAGAAAAACTGTCAATTCAAACTCAGAAAAATAGGGACACAGTAAATCAATACAAAATTTCAGCATGAGGTAAGAAATGGTTTATGAAACATGCTGCTTTTGAACTCATCGCTAATAGAATAGCACTGGAACTGGTCATAGAGAAACACAATTATTGTAAATTATTACAGCGTCAATCCTTAAAAAAAAGGTATTTTTCCAGGTAAATTAACATAAGGTAGAATTTTAGATATGTAAGTAATTCTCCATTGGTGAATATTTATTCTAAACAGTGTTTAGATTATACATTCTTTACCTGTTGAAGAAATTACAGCGTTAAGAGATGCATTTTAAAAAAACTGTTTTCCTCAAAGAGGAGCACTGAAACTGTAACCATTTAAAAAGTGTATTTGTATTTACTTGACATTAATAAAGAAACAGCAACAGAGAATGATCCCTATCCTTCCTTTAATGTAAGTAGTATCTAGCACTCCATTTAATTACAGAAAGGGTTATCCTCTAGGCAAGACTATGGGAGAGTGAAGTAAGCCTTTCCCAGATTCCTACCCGAAACAGTCATACAAACAGCCCCTCAGTGACTTAGGAACAGAGGTTTTGGAAAGAGCTTACCGGGACAGAACTTGAGGCACCTTCTTTAGTCTAAAGACCAGTGCTGAACTCTGAAGCCACAGGAAGCCCCCAGACCGCTGCTCAACACATGTCTCCTTTTCCTTCCCAGTATTACCAGCAAGGGCTGAACTCCAAGTCACCAAGTCAGAAAACTCCTCTTAGCAAGGCAGTGATCTGATTCCGAACCACCAACGTTTAGTCATGACTAGGGGGCTTAATTCTTCAAGGAAGTGCATTATAAAAGTCACCCCAAATAAACCTCCGATTGGCAATATGAAAACGTGTGTGCTCACACTCGTGTGTGCGTGCATGCCTGTGGTGAAGTGTCCAGGGCTCTTACCTTCCTTTTCACTTCCCCCACGTCACCACCCAGAAGTAAGATTAGCCACACATGCCTGCCTCTTTCTCTGAAATCATTCTGTAATTTCAGAAATATTTTTATTTTTATTTTGAGACGGAGTTTCGCTCTTGTTACCCAGGCTGAAGTGCAATGGCGTGATCTCGGCTCACCGCAACCTCCGCCTCCTGGGTTCAGGCAATTCTCCTGCCTCAGCCTCCTGAGTAGCTGGGATTACAGGCACGCGCCACCATGCCCAGCTTATTTTTTGTATTTTTAGTAGAGATGGGGTTTCACCATGTTGACCAGGATGGTCTTGATCTCTTGACCTCGTGATCCACTTGCCTTAGCCTCCCAAAGTGCTGGGATTACAGGCTTGAGCCACCGCGCCCGGCCAGAAATACTTTTAAAATGTCAGGTCCTAATCGGCTCTATCCAGCTCAAAACAAACGTTTACTTATATCTTTGATCTTCCATTCCAGAAGAGAAACCCAGAGCACAGAGAATAACCTTTCAAAATAGGTTAAAACAGTCCTCATTGGAGAATTGAAGGCCTGTTGAGTAATAGCTTATAAATCACGACCCCCACCCCCGCCACTGATCAAAAAGTCAGCTATGAGTAATGTTAAAATTATGACTCCAGCCTTAAAGCATTTTATTCTGTGCTGGAAATAGAAGTGATTTTAACCCATCTTCTGAACTTCAGAAGGACAGACTGGTAATTCAATGATTTGCTTCAATTTCGGATAAGAAAAGGTATCAGATTACAACCCATTTCCACCCACCCTCAACATCTGAGCCAGCCTGGGTTATGGTACCAACAGGAAATTCCAGGAATTTTTTTTTAAGGATTTTAAAATTACTAGAGCCCAGGCTTCTCCAGAGCTTTTTAGAGGAGTTTAACCAAGAATTCATTAGGACTAGAAGTGGACAAAACAAAACATTGAAACTATGTTTCTTTTTATGCCTGTAATGGAATTTTGTCTGAAAACACAGCATTTAACATACTGGAAATATTGCTAAGTGTATCTGAAACACCAGTTCAGAGAAGAGTTACAGTAATTTATAGTTTAAATCAACGACTGTTGGAATATGCTTGTTACTTTGATGGTTTATAACTATTTTAATCTACAAAGTGTAATGTAATGGTCAAATGATGACATATTTCTAACAGACTTTAGCAGAAGCATAGTTATTAGTTACAGAGGCTTTTTTTTAATTAATCATATCAGATAGCATAAACCAGCTCTTAGATAGAATATATGGATAACCCTAATATCTATCCCCAGAAAGAAAGGGAACACACACACACGATAGTTTACATATGCTGAGGTAGTTTGGCATACCAGTTTAAATATTTTGATCCCTTGAGCCAAATTCAAACAGGCTAAAATAACTTAAGTGTTGATTCATTCAACTAGAAAGTCTAGTGGAGGAGAGGTCTCAGACTTGGAGAATGTGGTGGGTCATGTTTTAATTCCTGGCTCTCCATAATGCCATCCAATGTTGGCTTCCTCCTAAAGCTACCTCTAGTCATGATTGCGTGATAGTTGTTGGTAGCAAAAGAATCCAAATGCTTTCTCCTCCATATCCAGAGAGAGTGCCTGTTTCTGTCCCGGCATTCCAGCTTGGAATGCTGAGCATGTCCCAATACCTGGGGACATGTCCCAGGTATTCCATGCTGTGATACCTCCTGCCTCCCTTGTTAATGTTTGTGGCCAGGGAAATGGTTTGTGCAGACTGACTTTTCCAATTACGATCCATTTCCAGTGCTGCGGATGGAATCATTTCCTGAGAGGGACAGAATTATGTGGAGGACAGACACTAGCAGTAAAATTGAGGAAAGAGGAAGGCTAAATGTTGGGCATTCACTATAGGGACAACTGATCTGAAAGACACAAGAAAGCCCACAGCTGTATTCACTGAAAATTGCTGTTAGTATAATACTATTAAGAAAGTAATTCCCAGATTACAAACTAACAACAACAAAATTTCAAGGCCAGTATGTTTCTTTTTTTATTATTATTATTGTGTTTGACTTAGATGGTTGAATGATTTCATTTTCATTTATAAGCATTACAACAATTTCCATGCAAAAACCCAAGATTGCAAATGTCTGATTTCAATTGGCCAAAATCCAACCCATAAGTTTGGACATTCAAGACCAATATGAAAACGTTGCTTGACCTTTCCATTAGTAGACATCATGGGTGTCCTCTGAAAGATCAGCAGGCCTCCTGACTTCTTAAACACCAGTTTGCCATGAGTCCATACCAAAACAGGGAGCCAATGCCTTGCAGCACCTAAATCAGGCAAGTAACTTCATTAATGAAGACAGGACACCTCTATACCAAGGCTGCCACCCACAGATATTTCCTGGTTTCTGCTCTACAGCAATACCTGCTTTTGAACAGACATGGTATCTTCTATTTGGGGATTATAAGTTCTTCTGACTGGTTTTCCTCAAAATCTCAGGAAGACTAGAGACTATACAGAAAAGCTTATCTCTATGACCCCAAAAGGAATACATACAAAGACACCTACTTTATCAAGTATGTATTTTCCCCAGCTTTAGACGAAGTCAACATGTATAAAGCTTTCAAAACTTCTCTCAGTAAGACAGGAACCAGGAATATCAAAGAGGGCAAAACAGGACCCCACAACTGAAGGAGAACTAAGCAAATGCAAATAATCATTCCATGGATAGAGAGAAATGGGCAAAATGGAAAAAAAAATAGAATTTCAAGAGTGGTTAATTTATATTGAAACACACTTTGCAATTCTGACAATGGCAAACAGTTCATTAGTGCAAATAATAATTATAATGGTATGTTCTTTAATAGGATTTAAATAAGGCTTCAAATAATTACATATGCTAAAACTAACATTTGGAAACCTTAATTCTGTTTGGAAAACTGTCAAACACATTCTTCAAACCACCCAGTGTTCTCTGATTTGAGGACAGTTACATTCAATGAAGTTGCTCCAAAACACCATTTGTAATATTATCACTTTCAAAGTTAACATTGCTCGGTGGAAAAAGGGAAAACTACTCTGGTCACTGGTCAAAATAAATAAATCCAGCTAACATGCCAGGTAGTTCCCAGGTTCTTATGGTTCTCAAATATCAGTAGTAGTGAAAGCTCATTTAAAAAAAAAAAAGACAAAAATAAAAATAATACAACAGAATCTTTAAGTGTAAGAAAGAGATTTGTTTCCCCATACCCATTAACAAATTTGCACCAAGTATGAAACAGAAAAAAGCAAGAGGACTCATGGGCATTTTTATCTATGGCTCAAGATCTCCTTAAAAAGAAAAAAAAAAAAAAGATCCAAGAAACTAAATAGCATGACAGTAACTACAAAAAGTAAACACGAAATCAGAGGCAGAATATGAAATAGTAATATACTGTTTCAGAGCCTGCACCATCCTGCAGAACCAGGAAACTTAAAATTTGTTCTTAACAAATCCAATCTAGGCTGGATATGTAAAAAACAGAAAGATAGCATCACAAACCACACGACACATTATCAGAGTTTAAGAACCAGAAAAAAAAAAAAAAGTCAGCTAACACTCAGAAAAATTTGTCGTCAATTCTGAAATGGGGCCTTGTGACATCGTCGGGGTTGATAAAGACAGAGATTGACTTCCCCGGGTTCTCGGTCACTAGCTGCTGCAGTTTTTTGGCCAAACGGTCATCGGGCTGGTTGGGGTCCCCACCGTCAGACTGTGGAGAGGGGATGCTGGTGGTGCTGCCCCGCCTCTGGAGCTCCAGCGTCAGCCGGTTGGCTGCCTTGACATGCTCAATGGCGGTGCGTAAGTGCTCTGCCGGGTCTGAGCGCACAGAGGACAGCTTCCGGGCGTGGAGCATGACTGTCTCCTCAGACAGGTGTTCCAGCATGTTGCACTGAGGGATGAAGTAATTGGGGCACATCTTGTTGACCAGACAGTGTTGCAGGTCATCAATGAGGCCCAGCAAAAAGTGGGCTGCATAGTCCTCTTGGGCCAAGTAGTTGGCTGGAAGTCTGTCGCAAGCCCAGAGCATCATGCTCCGCAGGTGATAGGGGCTGATAGCCTTGGGCCGGGACAGCAGTTTAATGATGATGGCTTTGCAGGCCTGATAGGCCTGCATGAGGCTGCTGGAGATGCACTTCTTCAACTGCACCTCGCTCCTGGCAAAAGACAGCCGCCATTCGTTGTCCTTCTTACCCTTGTAGGAGCAAGCAGGCACCAAGTAAAACCCACTGATGACCTCTTCCTCAGTAATCTTCCCATCCCAAAAGTGGTTCTCCATGAGCCAGCTCTGGGCCACTGCAGGCCAACCTTTGAAAGATACCACAGGGACAATATCGTACAACATGCGACTACTCCCTACACCCAGAATGATGGAGATGATGGTCCCATTTTTTTCTACCTTTTCCACCTTTGGCATCCCTCGCTGGGGTTTCTTCTGTATTTCTGATAGGACCACACTGATAGAATCATAGAACCAGTCAGCCACTTTGGTAGGTGAGAAGAAGTAATTGGTGGCACCATTGATGTGATCTACGATGGTGCAGCAGTCTTTCCATTTACTGATTGTCCCCTCATCAAAGAGCCGAAGACTCAGCCAAGAGTGGCACAAGGCTGAGTGGCGCATGTCGAGTGTCACGGGCTGATTACGGTCATGCAGCTTGAGGGCTGGCACCAAGAGGGTAAAGTCCATGTCATAGTCGGTCCCCCGGGCGTAGACATTAAGCTCATCTAAGTCCAGGTCCACCACGCCTTCCCGGACACCTCCAGAGAGTAACAGGTACTCATTCGCCACTGGAAGTTTTTGGTCCAGCTTCTGCACCATTCCTAGAAAGAAAAAAGAAAAAAAAAAAAAAAAAAACCACTATTATGGGAAGCACAGACATAAGAGTCTTATGCATGAATACAGAATGCTCTGATGTTCCAAGAACCAAAATTCATTTATCAGTACAAAACCAGATCTCAGGCTGCTGCACAGACATGGCCGACAGTACTTACTCACTAGTGCTGGAATCTGCCCTTTTCCAAGTGAAGGAATGATGATAGATTTTTCTCTCTCAGTGAAAAGCAGTTATCATTTTCAATAATAAACCAGGGCCCCTCCGGCCCACAGTCATCACCTCTGTTAATGCAATTGCCATCCACTCAGTTATCCGGACCAAAAACCTCAGTAAATTTCAACTCCTCGCTGCCCTTCTACTGCCAAATCTTTTCCATGGAACCTCTGCCAGGGTTTCTCACTTCCTTCCCTGTTCTCCATATCTCCTGCCATCATATGAGAGTAGGCCTTTTTTACCTCTTGCCAAAGCAGTTTTCCTCCCAGGCTCTTCACACTTACAATTTTCATTGTACCAGCTGTTCTCAATGTGGGCTGCAGACACTTTCAAGGGGTAGTGAGGTTATAACTCTCTTTATAACAATACTAACACATCGTTTGACTTTTTGTTGTTGTTGTTTAAGAGACAGGGTCTTGCTATATTGCCCAGGCTGGTTTCAAATTCCTGGCCTCAAGCAATTCTCCCACCTCCGCTTTCCCAAGTGCTGGGATTACAGGTCTGAGCCACCATGCCCAGTCTTGTTTGACTTTTTTTACTGTGTTGATATGTGTACTAATGGTACAAAACAATGCAGGATAAAATTGCTGGTGCCTTAGTAGCAGCCAAGACATTGATGCCAAAGCAGTCAGTGGGTTCTTTACCAATAACACATATTAGCAGTTTTTTTTTTAAATCCAATTTTACTTAAGAAAATCCTGGATGGAGAAGGAAAGTAAGTTATTTTATTAAATCTCAACCTTTGAACCATTAGAAAGAATATCTTCCTAATAGTCTGTGTGATGAAATGGAAATAACCATAAAACCTCTCTTCCTCATACTGAAATAGAAAATCTGTCTTCAGGAAAAGCACTCAGGTAACTGAGTTGTGAGCTGAACCAGCTCCTTTGTTCATGGAACATCATTTTTACTTTAAAGAACAACTGAAAACTATGGCTATTTAGTCTTGGGTATTTGGCAGACATTTTCTTCAAAGATGAACAAAATGAGCCTGGCTAAAAGGAAACTACTGACAATATTTATTGCCAATGATAAAACTGAAACTTCTAAGAGAAAATTAAATTTAGAAAACTCTGCACCATAAGCGTGACATCTTCCCAAATTGTATACGTTTCTGATTAAATTAATGGTGATATTAACAAATGCGATTTTTGATGAGATTGTGAGTCCTTTGAGAGAACCATGTCTCATGTATTAAACAGGCACACAAGACTCCATGCATGCAGTAGGCTCTTAATTAAAGCTCTGAGTAAATGATAAAGGAAAGAATGCATGAAGCTAATAGGTAGATAGAAGGATAGATGTAATTAACATAAATACTTAAATAAAGGCTAGACTTAAATGATTGTTCCACAAACAATACATCTTATCTCCTTTATTATATACTTGCTTATGCTTGATTATCTGACAAACTACCAGCATCATCCTGTGATTTAACAGTGTTTCCCCAAAGATCCTAAAGACCTACCACCAACTATTATAATATTCCAGTATTCATTATAGTTCATGGTTTGCTGCTCATAGGACAATTCCAAATCAAATAAATAAACTATGTACATGTGTTTTGTTACCATTATTGTTATATTCTGAATGTTTGTGTCCCAACTACATGTTGAAATCCCAACTTCCAATGTGACAGTATTAGGAGCTGGGGCCTTGGTAAGTGATCAGGCATGCATGAGAGTGGAGCCCTCAGGAGTGGGATTGATACCCTTAAAAGAGAAACCTGGCCGGGCGCGGTGGCTCAAGCCTGTAATCCCAGCACTTTGGGAGGCCGAGGCGGGTGGATCACAAGGTCGAGAGACCGAGACCAACCTGGTCAACATGGTGAAACCCCATCTCTACTAAAAATACAAAAAATAAGCTGGGCATGGTGGCGCGTGCCTGTAATCCCAGCTACTCAGGAGGCTGAGGCAAGAGAATTGCCTGAACCCAGGAGGCGGAGGTTGCGGTGAGCCGAGATTGTGCCATTGCACTCCAGCCTGGGTAACAAGAGCGAAACTCCGTCTCAAAAAAAAAAAAAAAAAGAGAGAAACCTGAGAGAACTTGCTCACCCCTTCTGCCATGTGAGGACACAGCAAGAAGACAGCCATCTGTAAACCCGGAAGCCATCCCTCGCTGGACAATGAATCTGCAAGCACCTTGATATTGACCTTCTTGACCTCCAGAATGGTGAGAAATAAATCCCTCTTGTTTATAAGCTACTCAGTGTAGGTACTTTGACATAACAGCCTGAATGAACTAAGATAATTATACTTTAAAATTTAACGCTCATTTATTAAAATGTGCTCTTTTTCACTCTTTAAAATCCTAGTTTTTAAATCACATTAACCATGAAGAAGTAACTTATTTAGTACCATTTCCTTACACACAAAAATCTGGCAAGTTATTTTCTTTTAAAAACAGTAAGTTAGCCAACATTATAGTGTCAACCATTCATCAAAAAGAACATCCAGCAAACCTGACTTCTTGGCTGTTTCTCACATTCTCTGCACTGTGATATGGCTTCCAGATCTCTTTTCAATAAAGGACTTATCCCAGCTGATTAAATGCTATCCCTTAAGGATTGTCTCAGCTGCAAAAGGCCGTCTTAACCAAGATCAGGTCCTGTGGCTGATGGGGGTTGCAGGTGCACATGCAATAACTGATCAGTGTGGGACTGTCCCAGCTCAGGACATTCCAAAGGGCCGTTCAAACACTGAGTTTCTAGTGGGGTTGGCTGTAGCGAATGATGTGCCTGCAGAGAAAAAGCTTCCCTACTTGAGCCTGCTTCCTTCCTCTCTTCCACAGCTGTAGATCCCAAGGGTGCTGCTTCATCTACATCCTAACTCCGTTTCAGAGGCTGCTTCCTGAGAAACCCAACGTACCACACTAAATACAATCCAAGCAAAACAGAAAGTACTACATACTACCTAACAGAAAACAGTCTTCACTAAAAATTCAGCATGGAAAATACGTTTTCCCTTTTAAAAGTGGCTTTTAAAAGCCAAACTTAATCTGGAAAGTTCTTATAAACACCAAGACAAAGATCCATTTTTCAAATGTCATGTTTTAATATTAACCTTATCTTTCCATGTAAAGAAATACTACCACCCCATGTTTTGGTTATTGCTTTAAAGGATAAAATTGATTTCTCGGATTCCAGATTAGGTAGTGAAAATCGTTTTCATTCTCTTATGGACTCACATGTTGAAACAGTCACTTTAAGTGAGATACATTTGATAATGAAATAGTTTAGTCCTTATTTCAAATATTCTTTCACTCTAGCACTCAGAATGCCATAAATATACATGAGAAATAATGTGAAATGCTGTGTTGTGGTTAATAATATCTGAATCGATTAAAGTGATACTGTTATTGAATACCACACTGCTATCTCCTCTTAGGCATAACTAACTCAAAACCCTATATACCCTTTTGTCCTGGACAGAGAAAAACTGGCTTTGAGCACACCAGCTAAGACTTGCCTGTATAATCAGGGTAATTTGTGCCTTAACAACCTAGAGATAATTTCTATACAAAAATGCCACTCAGTTTTGCCTGGGATTGTCACAATTTTGTTTATAGTCTTAGGTAAGCAATAGCTGAAACTCCCTTCTGCCCTCTGCTGGATTTAAGAAGTTTTAACCCATTTTCACTTGTCAATATAGATACTGGAAAATTCCTGCCAAGGAAAAACATATTCTCTTTCCTCCCAACTGATGCTTTTCCATCTCGTCAAAATGTTGACCCTTTATCCAAAGGAGCCAATATAAAGTATCTGACTAAATTCTAATATTCAGAGGTAGGGTAATTTTGAACATTTCTGATTCCTTTTAAAGTGAAGAAAGACCTTTAGCAGCAGAGAGAATATTGCAGACACTTATTTACTAAGCCCCTAGAAGTTAAAAACAAAGACCCTAAGGCCACACTGTTCTAGAAGCTAATCCCTTTGGACATCCACATTTCCATTTAGCCTCCCTGAGCCCATTAGTTTGCAGTTTTACAAATGATATGGTAACACAACTGGAGCCTTCTCCAGCGTTACACAAGCCCAAATGTCTTCCTTGAAAACTTTCCTGGGCTAAGTTTAAGTGAAAATGAGCTGACATCAGCTATCATGGCAGATGGGTTGCCATGCAACCAAAACACAGACAAGGCTGGAAGGGAAAAAGACAGAGGAGGGAAAATTCTCAACTGCACACTTTGGCTGTAGGGATCAGTTCCAACAAGTGCCATCTCTGAACAGGAGGTTAAGATCTAGTGACTCTGGTTGTTTAGCTATTAGATTATCCAAAGCTGTGAGTAGGAACAAAAGGAAGATGCACATATACTACTGAGCTTGTTAGCAGCAAAAATGAAAAAGAAGGACAGAGAATAGCTTATTCCCTTGGGTGGGTCTCTTCTTTTCATGGAAGCACTGGCATATGCTTGCTCTTAAGTAAAACTGCCACTCAACCTTCTTTCCTATAATTCTCCACTCCTTGGTTTTGATGTTTAATAGTTTTTACTAAAGAATATCTTTTCTTTTTCTTTTTGGAGACAGAGTCTCTCCCAGTCTCCAGGCTGGAGTGCCGTGGCATGATCTTGACTCACTGCAACCTCCACCTCCCTGGTTCAAGCGATTCTCCCTCCATGTAGCTGGAACTACAGGCATGTGCCACCACACCCAGCTAATTTTTGTATCTTTAGTAGAGACAAGGTTTCACCATGTTGGCCAGGCTGGTCTTGATCTCTTGCCCTCGTGATCCACCCGCCTCAGCTTCCCAAAGTGCTTGGGATTACAGGCATGAGCCACCGTGCCCAGCCTACTTAAGAATATTTTAAGAACATCCATTTACATAGATACTTAGGTCCTAAGTTTAAAGAATGCGTTTCATGTCATCCTTTTAGTTATCTGCTGATTACCTTTAGAATATCAAGGGAAAAATGGAGCTCTGTCCCTGACTTCATGTTCTAGTGAATAAAACTATATCATATTCCATAAATTGAAATTGTAAACTTTCATTATTCAAACATATAATGCCAGATTGTTAATACTAGAGCACAAAAAGTATCATTTCTTGTTGTCTTCACAACCCCATCCCAGTAAGTCTATGAAAATGCAAATGGAGAGCTCAAGAAATACTTAAGTAGGTAAGTCAAAATAGTATTTGCACAGATTTCTTTAAAATACACACACACACGTTGAAGGGAGAAAAATTTATAAAAAGTATAATTTTTGATGTCTTGTAAAATTATAAAATTAAATTTTCTTTTAATATACCTTTGACTATATCCATATATGCCTGAATATTCAGCTCAGCAATATTCATTGTTTCATATAAAAACAATGGCTCCAACTTGTGCAGCACATACCAATAATCAGTGGTGCCTTATTCTGGCAGTGGGTTTTAATGGTAGGCAGGTGGGATGACGTTGACAAAGTTCTTCTTTGATTTTGATGCATCCCCTGGGGTAAGTCTCCTCAGCTGACAATAAACAATATAAAACCTTCCTATAAAAATATTATGGTTTATGTTTCAAGGGAGGAAGTATGTTTGTCAAGCTTACTTGACATTCTGAGAAACATATGAGATGTGGCCATGGCGACCTTTTCCTAAGAAAGTCACTAATATATGGAATTTAATGACCCCAGTTGGGAAAGGTTTTAGCCCTTTCCTTGTTTATGCCCAGACATCATCTATCTGAAGAAAAAAATGGTTCCAAGAGGAGAAATCACTCATTTGGGGTCATACAGCCTTAGTGACAGACTACTAGCATTGTTGCATTGCAACATTTGCTGCAAAGATCGGAATGGCACATACGTACTGATCTCCCACTGAAAACAATCTGACTTGATGTGAGTGCAGAATGGCTTAAGGGGTAAGTAGCAGAGGTCTCAGGGCAACGAGCCAGCTTTGCATTTTCATTGGTCAAATCTTTAGTGGGACCTTGTGTTGAGAAACATTAAGTTTACCCTGCCCCCATGGCTCCCTTGTGGAGAATACCTTTTAGTGTGCAATTTGTGGTAAGCAGTTCACAGCTCCCTACTTGGTATATATTTTGAGTTATGAGTAAATATAGAACACCCATTTATTAGTAAGAATCACCTGTCAATAGAGAATAAATACGTGGAGCAGAATCTGCTTGGGGCCTTCAGCCTGGGATGCTGTCAGCCCCTGAGGCTGTCAGCTCAATAGGCTGCTGGCCTCCCAGATAGACCCACTTTGCCATTCTCTCTGGGTGTCTGGCTTCTCATTGCCTTTAGTGCCGCCTGGGTGGGGGTCTCCTGACTGAGCTGGTACTCAGTAACCTTGGACAAGTGGCAGGACATGTCTGACCATCCACATTTATCATAAGGAAGAATAGCCCTGATCTGCCTTGATAGAGCCATTAGTATTCCCAAATAGACTGTAAGATCCTGGAAATACAGAAGACAAAAATGGAGCTCACCAGTGTTTCAATATATTCTGAGTTATTAGTACTCACAATTATGATAATATGTTTTATATGTCAAATAGTCTGTTTTACTTTGCATAATCTGAGACAACTGCATATAATTGTATTTTTTTAGAAATCTGATTCATTCATGTATGGTAATGGCAATGCCCTATTGACCAGAATATATACATAGTAATAGGACTGATTTAAAAGATGTCTCTCCAAAGGAATCTGTCTTGGTATTTTACGCTTTTGATACTGATATGTATGCAAGAAAACTGGACTCAGGACAGGCTTGGGCTTGGATCCTGGGCTTGCCATTTACCATTTAAGTGAGGTTGACAAATTAACCTGGGCTTCCAATTTCTTATCTATTAAAAACAAATTGATGAAAAGTAAATAAATGCATATAAAAACCCACCCTTACAGGATGGCTATGAAATGTCTAAGCACATAGTAGATATTTAGTTCATTTTCTCCATATGTTCTTCCTTTTTCCTACCACACATAAAACTGGAAGAGCAAATAACACAGATTCCACAGAGTTATTTTAAAGATGCAATTAAGATAATCTATTTAAAGCCTCTAGCACATGCAAGGCACACAAAACATGTTAGATGAAGGGAAACGAATGAAGTATTCTCTCCCCTGGCTGTACCAAGACTGCTGCTAGCCGATGCCGCTTCCTGTGAGTGGATGCTATCATGTGGCATGACACACAGGGTGGCAGGCAGAGGGCAGGCTGGATTCTCGCCCTTTCTAGTCCTCTCACCCAGGTACCCCATGGAATGAACAACCTGTCCATCCTAGTGGAGGGTCTTGACCTGAACTCCTAAGTCAACACTTTTGACACCTATTGTCATTGTGGGCTGTGTTCATGGTGTATCCTTCCTCCTAAACAAGATAATAATATACAATTGTCCCTTGGTTCCAGGAACCCCTACAGAGGCCAAAATACAGGCATATTCAAGCCCCATAGCTGACCTTGTGGAATCCACTTATACAACAAGTTGGTGCTCTGTCTAAGTGGGTTTCATATTCTGCAAATAGTGTATTTTCAATCTGCATTTGATTGAAAAATACCCACCTAACAAGTGGACCTGTGAAGTTCAAACCTGTGTTGTTCAAGGGTCAACTGTAAAGCATTTGGCACCGTAACTCATGAAAAAGCGAAGCAAATGAACGATCCTGTCTTAGACGACATCTATAACCTCCCTGTGGTCAAGATTTTTTTACTGCATTGCTAGTACAGACTTTAGATAAAAAGGCACCTGCTTTTTGTGTGTACCATTGCTTTCAATCAACTTGAATATCTCATTAAGCACAACTGAGGATAATGGAATTTGCTGCACAATATGAAATCCTGTCACCATATGTGTATAAAAGTGTTTACTAATAATCTAAATGACAGGAAGAAAAAAAATTCCTCTCTAATCTTCTATTACTTTCCTTCTTAAAAATTAAAACTGGAGTTCTTAAAAATTGGTGGGCTTTGTCGAAGTCTACTAAGTAATTTTAGTTAGTAGATTTTAGTTAGTCCAAGTCTACTAACTTGAGTTAGACTTGGACTCAAGACTAATTCACTCATGACCAACATCAACCACTGTGGGTCCTGGCTTCCTTAAATGAGACTGTAGAACAATGACTACAACTTTGTTGGGTGGCCATGGGAATAAAATGAGAAAATGTACAACAAATTACTTGGTGTGGTTTTGTGCTTAGTTGGCAATCAGTAAACAGGGTTTGTTGGCATATGCATATACATATCAATATATTCTTTCCCATCAAATAAATCCTGCCCTTTCTTTCTCTTCAGTACTTAGGATAGTTTAATAACCCATGTTTTTTGCCATTTAGAACTTACAGGCAAGACTCAAAAGAGTCTTATTTGCCCTACCTAGCAGCTTCCCAAAGTCACAATAGCATACAAATGTTACAGATTGACAATTTGTAAGAGTGTTCACTTTAGAAGGCTCATTTTTGAAAGTCCAAAAAAAAAAAAAATTAAGTGAAAAGCAAGAGTAATGCCAATATGGTGTTAAACAGCTACATAAGGATACAGAAATATATCCGAGATGACCACATTAATGCTCTCCTGATCTTCACAAGAACCCATAAGCTTGCGATGGAGATGTTCAGAATTAAGTCAATTGTACCCCTCCACTGACTCTTTGCCTGTGACTCCGCTGGGTCCAGTTTCCATTCCTTTCTCACTTTGAGATGCATATGTAAACTACTTAATTACTCCAAAACTGGAAAGCTGTGTTTAGTTGGGGAGGAGAATGTGGGAAAAGTCTACGTTTCAGAAGAAAAATAATGAATTAGACCAAGTCCAAGATATTGTAACGAGGATGAAGACAGGATTCAAAACTCAGATTTTATTTATTCACACAGTGAGTATGAGTGTCTCCTGTGAGCTAGTACTGTGCTAGACAGTGAAGTCACAAAGGTGAAGAGAAACAGCCACTGTTCTCACTGTGTGATGCTGATTATTTAGTGAGAAAGCCAAATGTTAACTGTATCAGTCAGGTTAGATGAAGTTAGGCTGAGTAACAAAGCTAATCTCAGTGATTCAAAACAACGAAGTTTTATTTTTTATTCATACTAAATGACCATCAGGGTGAGTGGGGGCAGGAGAGACTGGGCTTTTCTTTCCTTCATTGAAGACCCAGATGGATAGAGCAAGCCTTGTCTGGAAAGAACTTCACAGTCACTCTAGTGGAGGAAAAGACAGCTCTGGAGGTTTTCTTTTCGGCAGTTATATGCTCTGGCATGGAAATGACATACATCATTTTCATAAACAAATCATTGGTCAAAACTAGTCACATGGTCCCACCCACAGCCATGAAAGAAAGCACAATTCTACCATATGCTGGGAGAGATGGGAATCTGTGATATGCAGCATGAATAGCTCCCATGAGAAACAGATAATTACACATGAATAACATATGATTATAAGCTGAGATAATAGCACTGAAGGAAATGAATACAGCCCTAGCCAAAACGCAGAAGAGGAAGAGGAGGAGTGACAATTGTTTAGCCTGAAGAATAGAAAATTCAAAAAGGCTATGAGAGCCATCTTCCAATATTTGCTAAGTTGTGCTAGTAAAGGAGAAATGGAATTTACCTATATGGTTTTGCTAAGTGGAACACACAGAGAGAAGTTTTCTGTGTCATGCTGTAAACTCATTCATCAGGTAGAATTTTCTAACAATGTTGGCTGTGGAGGCAGTACCTTCTCTATCCCAAGAGAAGATCAATCAGAACTTTCAGCAGGGATGGAGTCTCAGTATAGACATCTTCCAAGTTGGCTGCCCATCACAAGAGCCTATTACTGAAGACAGAAAACTATAAAGCAGACTTCTGTAGCCACCTATGACCATCCAGTGTGGGCCCAGTAACAGTGGCTGTAAGAAGATCATAATCTGAGCATTAAGTCCAAATGCTGGATGCTGCCCTTCCTTCTTATCTGGCCTACTCTGTGTCATTTGTAACCTACACCTCCACCGCTGTCACATCCTCCAGCTGACTTTACCAAATTACAAAGAGATAACTAATACTAGCAATGACACACGTAACAGCAAAAGATGAGCTGAATTATCAAGAGCTGTACTATCAAGTACATGTTTGAAGCACACAGATCTCATGACAAGGACTCTCTGTGAAGGGCACAAACTAATCCATGCCACTACCATGCGCTAAGGCATAGGCCGAATGCCTTACAGCTGCGTCATCTCATTCAATCTTCTTAGCCTTTTCAAGTGAGAAATAGTGTCCCCATTTTACAGATAAGGAATTTTTTTAAAAACTAGCAGCCAAATAAATTGTTTGTGGCCATGATAGCTGACCTGGGATGCAAGTTCAAGTTGATCCTATGCTGCTTTCCTGCATGAAACGGGCTTTTCTAGGAGAGAATAAACAATGCAACACCTTGGGCCTTTAAAATTTCCACATAAACAGTACAGAAACAGTAAGTAGAAATTTATTTCTCCATCCAAAAATGAAACAAATTCTATTTTGGAGTAAACAGATTTCTAAAGCAGACTAAAAACTGACTTTAGTCATCTCTGGGGAATAAAGTATATGAGCAAATGCGTAAAGGATCATAGGAAAGATATGATTATAAATGACATGACAAAAATACTTAGCGCTGTGACACACAGCTAGGTGCATGCACGTGTGTGCATGTGCATATGTGTTGCATACTTAGCTTTTGCACAACTTTCAAAGAACATTCCACAAGTGTTTTAATCACAACAGCATCCTTGAAATTCTTTCAGGCTTCCAGGACAAACTCTGAAAATACTACCATATATTCAGAAGCACAGTATAATTTGTTATTTTAACCCAACATCAGAGCCTTAATTTGAAGGTCATATCCCCCAAGTTTCTACTACTAGGTTGAGGAGACAGGTGGAGGTAGCCAGGAACATGATAGCCAAAAACATACTAACCACAAAGCTAGAAACTCTTATTGAACTCTGAAGCAAGAAAGTCTTTTCCCTTTACAGATACAGCAGTATCTATTACTGTCACATTTTGTCTCTGTACAAAACCTGTATCAGGTATACGGATATGGAGATATGGAGAGAGAAACAAAGAATTCTGTGTCTTTTCTAAAAACAAACAAAAACTGGTATCTATCAAACTGTAATAAGAGATAATGCTCCTGTGACAGGCACCCTAAAAAAATGTGTCAGTATCCATTAAAAAGAGACCCTGGATTGGTGATCTATACTACACATTCAAATTTGCCCAATCAGCTTAAAAATGATCCCAATTTATATAAAGAAGCCTCCTCTAAAGAACTTGCAAACTATCATTGGCTAGTCGAAGAAGGCCCTGTCTTACTTTAGACAAGTTTATTAACTTGTTTTACTGTTTAATTCAGAAATTTTCAAACATACACAATAGTAGAGATAATGGTATAATGAATTTCCATGTATCCATCACCAAACTTCAACAATTTTGTTTGCCATTCTTATTTCATTCATCCCATTTTTTTTTCAAAATAAGGTAAATCCCCAGACAATGTATAATTTTACTCATAAACAATACTCTCAGTTAGACAAAGACATTTGTCTAAAGACATCTGTCTAAAGACTTTTTAAGTATAACCACCATTCTCATATCTAAACAAAAGTAATAGTTCCTTATTATCACAGATTTCACTTGAATTTACATTTTTCCTAGTATGAGAGAAAGAGAGAGTGTATGTGTGTGTGTGTGTGTGTGTGTGTGTGTGTGTGTGTATACGCACACGCGCACGTGCATGTGACTTTGTGCATCCTGCCCTGTGTCCCCAGCCCACCCCTGGTTTCACTTGAGACTGTGACAGGCAGTCCCTAAGATGTTGCCAGACCCTCTCCTCAAGGGCCAGTGACTCTGCCCCTCTCTCCAGCCACTGCCAGGAAGTACAGGGGAGTTAATGCAAGAGAACTGATACGGGAGTGGGGGGACGGGGGCAACTGTCAACCAGTGGGGCAGAATCAGTAGATAAATGCCCTAGCTTCCCCAGACTCTGTGAGCGATTCTACATTGAGTTCTACACAACTTCTCAGATTAACTCATTCAATAGCTTATGAACGAAGAGAACCTTTATTGGCTTTTCTCCCTTCTGTCTCAATTGCTCTATTCCCTCTCTCCTGTTTCTTAGTATTACCTCCCAAGTAAACTCCCATAGCAAAGTAATTCTTGTTTCTAGAACTGTAGTAGGTGGACAGGGGTGTAAAGCAGGGACAGACAGGCTCATGTCTGTTAATAATTCTTGACGAAATTACAGCATTTCCTATGTACAACTGGCCATGAACCTGGAAGTGTAAGCTAATGACAATGGATTACCTGTTCTTTCCCACAATCAGTTATAGATCCATTATAAGTCGTATAAAACTAGATCTGAGAACAATTCTCAAAAACAGTTCACTAGCCTTCTCGGATCAGCAAGCTTGCTTTTCTGTGCATTTACAGTTAGCAACTTCCTCTTATTTCTTGCTTTGTTGTTATTTCAATTCTCGCTACTTCTCAACAGACATGTTAAGATCTCTAGAAAGCTGTGGAGAGGTGAAAATCCATATATTCTTCGGATACAGGCACTTCTTCCTTAACTTCCAAAGAGAACAATGGGGATTAGGGTCGAGGAGAGTGGATAAAAAAAGAGCTTACTCCAGGAACCAACCTTCAGAGTCGGCTTTGTTCAGATAGACTCACTTTACTCATACATAGAAGCCTCAAGCCAAATTTAAATAGTACAGAAATAATTCTAAATGATATGTTTAGTCTATTCATTTAATCACATTTTGTCTGTACATTCTCCCCTTCCACCCCACCCAGAGATGGGAGTCTCGATCTATTGCCCAGGCTGGAGTGAGGTGGCACGATTTTGGCTCACTGCAACCTCCGCCTCCCAGGTTCAAACAATTCTCCTGCCTCAACCTCCCGAGTAGCTGGGACTCAGGTTCGTGCCACCGCACCCGGCCAATTTTTGTATTTTTAGTAGAGACAGAGTTTCACCATGTTGGTCAGGCTGGTCTCCAACTCCTGACCTCAAATGATCCACCCACCTTGGCCTTCTAAAGTACTAGGATTACAGGCGTGATCCACCATGCCCGGCCCATACTTTATTCAGTGCAGTGTTTATACCGATTGTCAATTATGTGTTTACCTGTCATGTATCCCTTTGATGACCTGTGTATCTCCCACTGTAACACAGGAGAAGTTCAGCAGAGTAAGCTAAATCAATAGATGGTGTAGCCTAATGACAGAGTTTACTGAAATAAACTATCTTTATAGAGGACAACAATGTCATTGTGAGACATGATGAGAGACTCCAGAGCCTCTATGTCTGCAAGCAAGGGAATCCTATCACATGCTCAGAAGAGATGAAGGAGAAGCTAGGGGCTTGTTAATGATACCGTAGCTACAAAGACACATCTCCTCCTATTCTTTGAGAGTAGTTCAGCTCTAGGACATTCTCCAAAGCACCAATTTTTAGTCTACAACGTCATCAGAAAAGTAGGAGAAACGTTACTGTAAATATAGTGTGATCTACGATCAAAGTCTAATACCTGATTTCTAAAAACATTATAACCATGTATTTTTTTCCTTTGATATCTAAGTGGAGAACCTACTAATAAATGGACTCCTTCTTACTAAGCCATTCCCAGTAACTGCCAGGAGATGGCATCCACACTCTGCTCATTTACCAAGAGTTTTCTAGCTGGGCTCTGAGGTCTTAAAATTCTAGAATAAAGTCTTTGGGGAAACAAGCTCATCAAGGGGCTAAAGATGTGATAAGACAACATTAAAAGCATCAGTCCCAGGCCTTACTTTGAGGTTCCACCCAGTGACTTACAACCGTTTGGTTCCCCTGCAAAAATCCTCCTGATAATTTAGGAGCTAAAGAGATCATCAAGATTGAGCCAAGACTGAAAGACGCTTTGTCTTGGCAAGCAACATGGCTGACAGTGAGTTCCCAATGCATATTCAAGACCTCATTGGAAGGCACAGAGTGCTTGCACTTACTGCAGCTGATTTTTTTTTTTTTTAATGAATGAATGAATAAAGCCTCAGATTCCAGGAATAAAAGAAAAAGAAGTCACAGGAAACAGTCATTGATGTTATGAGGTTAAGACACTACTCTTCCTTCAAGATAATTTCATTCTGTACAGATGAATAAATATACTGAAGCCCTTAGGAGCTCAGATGATTAATAAAATGAAAAATTTTTAACCTGTCTTCAATCAATACGTTGTCAAAATAAGCAAACATATACTGTATAATGTTTTGCAGTTTCCAGAAAATGGCCACAATCATTTTCTCATTTGTTCCCTGTAATTACTTGGTGAAGAGCTCTAGAGTTCTCAATGTAGGGATGTGGAAGCTGAGACTCCTGGCCCTAAGTAACTAGTCAAGAGAAGTACATAAAGTATCCACGCAGTTCTTTGGCCTAATCTAGACTAAAACTAATCTGACCACCCACAATTATTTTGCAGGACAGATGGAGAGATCATTTTTTTTTTTTTCCCATCAAGTTATCAATCTGTTGCAAGGTAGGAGAAAGGGCTCCAAATGTAAAGCCTGCTCTGTTGGGAGGAGTCTATGATGGTTATAGCCAGACTGCCTGGGTTACTGATAAGATACCCTTCTTTGCTTACCTATGCCAGCAAAATAAGCACACATCCTTGCTGAAAAATAACTTGTTTTTAAGTGTCAATAACCAAGTGCTTAACAGCTATTAATCAATATTCCACGTGGCTTATTAATAATAACCTCCTGCTTCTATTGTTTTCACCTTCATTTAAGTAAGTAAATGTTATTTCAGATGCTAATTTCCTCAATATAGTTTTCAAATAACAAATAAGTCATATCCTAAAAACATGCTATTTTGAAAAACAATGACTTAGTAAGCCTTAGTATTTCCATCATATAAAGCTGGAGTGTTCCATACATCCAGAAGTTCAGATTAGTACAGCTACACTTATCTCTGTAATTTAAGAAAGGGCTAAGGGATCAAATGAGTTTTTCCAAGGAAAACACACACACACACACACACACACATACACACACACACACACACACACACACACGTGCAGACACACACACAAATACTGACAACCTGACAGACTAATAAAGAGGTGAATCTATTTCTGAGACAGAATTGCTTTGAGTATCTAGGTAAAAACATACTTTTATTGTCGAGCTTGAAAACGTTCAAATCCAAAGAAGTCAGACTTAAAATAACCAGCCAAAGCCCTCTGCAGAAGTTGAAATTTGCAGTTTAAAAACATGGGTAGATCATTTAAAAGAGGGCAAAGCTGCCGTGTTTTTAAATTCATGCCTGCTCAATTAAAAAAGAAAAGTTTTCGACAAAGTCAAAGATGAATCCCATAAAGCTGAAGTGGGAAAGCTATATTTTGAAAGATGGCTTCTTTCATCTACTTTACCCCAACCATCTAAAAATGGAGCGAGTCAATGCATGATCAGTGGCATTCAAACATTCCAGCCAGAAATTATTAACCAAAAGATGGCTACTAAGGGAGAAATAAGAGTTTCTTTAATTACATAGTATTAAGGGATGTTGTTTGAATCAGTTACAAATTCACTAACTCTTAGACTCCGGAGACTGAAGTTTAAGTTGTATATGTGTTCCCCACACAAAGAATGAATAAAGTGGAGGTTACTGGAGCCAGAACTGACTTCAAGGTTATTTATTCCAACTGCCATGGTATATAAGAGGTGGCTAAGGCCCAGAAAGCAAAGGTGACACAGCATTGCATCTGGTACAGGTGCCAGAAATAGAACCCAAAGACCTTGACTCTCAATCCAGAAGTCTCTACTTCATATGTGGGTCTCAGACCAAGAGGCTTGTTAAAAATGCAGATTCCCATGTCTCACCCCGGAAGGATGGAAGCATCATCTCCAAGGAGACACATGTGTTTTAAACTAGCAATGGTGAAATGCTTTTAAAAATGGAGACTGTCTCTCTCTCAATTTCAAAGCAAAAAGTTTAACTGCATGAAATCGGGAAAGGCAAAGCTGTCAAGATAGAGGGAGGAATTTACTGTCTCAGTAATTCTCTAAGATCTTGAAGGGCTGAGACTGGCTACTCTTCAAATCAGGAAAGACAACTTTGGCGGGCTTTTGGAAACCTGACAGTCATTGAGATTCAGGAGGGATGTGGCCAGTCTCATTCTTCACAACTGGGGAATTCATTCATCTCTAACCACCCAAGCATCTGTTTACTTTGAAAGAAAATGATGTGTGTGTGCTAGATTTCTGCTATTTTTTTCAGGGCCTTCATCTCCCTCTCCTCAACAGATAGGGACTAATTTTTGTCCTCGATTCAATCTCAAGTACAGACAAAGTGAATGCATCACCAGCCGAATCCTTAAGGACAATTGGCGCACATACCACACTTAGCTTGGGAGCACATATATGGGGGGGTCAGTGAGTATCAAGTGTGGCTCTGACTTGGCAGGCAAGCAGTAAACCCACAGTGATGGGCACAATTACAGCTCAGTTCTTAAAACCAAAGATCACACCGTTGGAACAGTTTGAATAGAGGTGTACAATTTCCAAAGCTATCGATTGTCCCAGAGTTGAATTTAGAGACCATTAAATACGGACCCCTGGATTCATACTGTGTCCCTTCCAAAAGTCCAGTGTGGGTTTTAGAGTGAAGTAGCAAAAAGACTAGAGGACAAATCTTTTAAAAGTTGGTGCCTACTTGAGAAAGGTCAGTAAAGGACTCAAACCCAGGTGTGCTATGATTGTGAGATGCAAAAATTCCACTTTTAAGATAGTGACAAAAATTACATTTTGGACACAGACCCAAGTCTTGCGATGAGAGTAACTTTCAGATGAAAAATCCTGTAATTCCAGTCTAAAAAGAGGTGGTTTGAGGAGAAACTCTCCAGCAAAATCACGCAAAGTTTTCTGTCTTTCCACTAGAGGTCATGCCTTCCTGATTTTTCTTTAGTCGTTGGACTGGTTGCAACTCAAAAAGTAAGGCCTGAGGTTGAACACAAATTTTTAAAATTAATACCGGATTTTACTAACACGTTTTCAAAGTGAGTCACAACACAGTGTTTCTTG
Source organism: Saimiri boliviensis (assembly GCF_048565385.1). Lineage (NCBI taxonomy): Eukaryota > Metazoa > Chordata > Mammalia > Primates > Cebidae > Saimiri > Saimiri boliviensis. Next base: position 81,055,642 of record NC_133456.1, read on the forward strand.
CTGGCGAATTTCAAATGCCCACATGCTGTTTGCAGCAATTCTACTATCGTGATGGGATGTCATGCCCATTGTTAAGATTGGTAGCTTCGAGGTGAACAAGGAAGATAGAAAAGAAAGACACCAGAAGAGATCATGTGGAGAAGGAGTATTAATTTAGAATACAGGCAAACTTGAATGTAGACGTTAGCTTCATGATTCATTAGCTGTGTGACATTTGGATAAGTTACTTGACTTTCTGAAAATTCAGTTTCCGGGGCCGGGTGCGGTGGCTCAAGCCGGTAATCCCAGCACTTTGGGAGGCCGAGGCAGGTGGATCACAAGGTCGAGAGATCGAGACCAACCTGGTCAACATGGTGAAACCCCGTCTCTACTAAAAATACAAAAAATTAGCTGGGCATGGTGGTGTGTGCCTGTAATCCCAGCTACTCAGGAGGTTGAGGCAGGAGAATTGCCTGAACCCAGGAGGTGGAGGTTGCGGTGAGCCGAGATCGCGCCATTGCACTCCAGCCTGGGTAACAAGAGCGAAACTCCGTCTCAAAAAAAAAAAAAAAAAAGAAAATTCAGTTTCCTAATTAAAAAAAAAAAAAATGAGGGTAATACCATCTTTCTCACAAGGTTCTCGTGACACTTGATTGAAACAGTTACATAAAGCTCCAAGTACAGTTTCTGGAACTTTGCAATACTGAGAAAATGTAATTGTGTTTTTAAAATCACATTCTATTCATACTTCTGTAGGTTAATGAATAACACTAGCCTTTATCCTGTTATTTGGGCATGAGACTTTTAAAAAGAAATATTCAATATAACAAACCTGCCCGTTCTGCACATGTACCCCAGGGCTTAAAGTATAATTATAATTTAAAAAATTTTAAAAAGAAACATTCCAGTATTTTTTCTACCTATTCTACCACCTCCCTCCTTTGTTTTTAAATTTTAGTTTTAAATAAGTAACGTAGTCATGTGGTTTGATATTCAACAGCATAGACGTGACTCTGGAGGGGAGGATCTGTGTTCGATCACCCCTTTATTATCAAGAGCTCATCATGCAGTGCTTTGCAATGCAAGCAACGTGTGTCAAGTAATGTGGGCTGAATGGGTGAAACCTCTTGACAACTCTGTCAGCTTTGGAAGGGACAGAAAACCCTTTGAAAAGTTAACACAAAGCACCTGGTAGATAGGAGAGAGGGAGGGAGGGAAGGAAGAAGGGAAAGAAGAGAGAGAGAAAGGAAGGGAAAGAAACAGATATACTGATTTTTACAGTTAGTTTTAGCTTAGTGTCATCTCTTACAATACTCAGTGATGACAGCTGTCATTACTGCAAACCGTCAATTCATCATCATTAAACAGGTACCACCAGAGCCCTGCACCATCATTCAGCTGACAAATACTTCAGATTCTGTCCCCAAAATGTTTGTGGTGTAGTGTCCTTCCTGCACACTCCATGCCACTGTGTGTGACTGTGACAGTCCAGCCAGGGTCCTCACACCTCTCACAGGGACGGCTGCAATACCTCCAAGCTGCACTCCACTCCCACCACTGCATCCAGCATGGCCTGCCAGAAGGAGCTTCTGGAAAGATGGGCTCTAATCACATCACTCACCTGCTCAAAATCCTTCTACAGTGTCCCCATCTCTGTAGCCAAGGCCTCCCACACTCCGAGGCCAACTTCTGTTTTCATCCCTGTCTGAACTGCTCCCTAATGTTCTGAATTGGCTCCAACCCCCAAGTGGATCCCCCTACAATATGCTAGTCCCCCAAATATGTCCAGCGCTTTCTAGTCCCTAGGCCTCTACTTGTTCTGTTTGCCCTCCCGCCTTGCCTGGTGAATTCCCTGCCAATTCTACCCACCTAAAGGCTTTTGCCTCCTAACCCCCCACAATCTTACACATTATTTCCTGTCCCCCATCATACAGCATTTGTACTACAGCTATTTGAGTTCATTCTCATGTCTCACACACAAGACCGTGAGTTTTCTGAGGACAGGAATGGAGCCTAATTCACCTGCAGCCCCACCGTGTTCTACGTCTGGGATTTAAGCCACTGAGGTCTAGAAACAGTCTGACCTGCTACAGAATATGTCACTGTAACATGAACTGCTGGTTCAGGACTGGCAAACAGGAAAATGATACCAGCACAATTAAAAGTTGTATTGCTTTCACATGCAATTTTCCTAGAACGCTACTCTTTTGTGCAACCAAGAACTAGCAGCTAAATAAAATGCACTCAAATACAGAACACAGCAACTCACAGAGTTCTCAGCTCAGACGGACATGGGGTTCTTGGTTCCGAAGCACGTGGCTTTTCTTTTTGTATCGTTGCCTATGATCTTAGTCCACTGCATCCTTGTCTCCAAAATTCAACAACTTTATCTTTTCCTTACAATCCTTTTCATCAGGCCATCCTCAACCATTTTTAAAGGTTATGTCCTTTTTAAGAGTGATATTTCTTCACCTTTTAGTATTTGCTTTTGTTAATGTCCTGGTTACAAAGTCAAATAGGTTTTGGGTGGTATGCTCATTACCCTGCTTTTCCTATAAGTCATGCTTGTTTTTTGAATGCAACTATGCAGAATATGAGGATTTTAAGGAATATATATACTGTATTGTTACATGACTGCCTACAGCAGGGGTCAACTTCACTGGAGATGGAAGCCCGACTGCTGGTCTTCGTAAATGATTAAATGAATGATGATAAGGTCCCTCAATACAGTTCCCTTGAATGTCAATTGTTTGAGCCAGCTCTCAACTAACCGAATATCTGAGAGGCAGGAATTGAGCTTTTTTGCTAGAATCTGGAACTGCCAATGGAAATGCTCTTGGGGAAGACAGGCTGCCCTGACCTGGCACTGGAATCTAAGTGACTCATCGTTTTCCTGGAGAGCTGAGCATGTCTGAAGAATGCTAGGTCTCAGGCCTCCTGAAGAGGGGGAGGACATCTGGGGGCAAAAGGGAAGGGAGACGAAGAAAAGACAGCTAGGAATCAATGTTTACAGAGTATCTGCTAAGGTCCAGTTATATTATATATTAAGATTTACATGCAAAAAATCTTTGTTTGAGAATCCTCAATTTACAAGAAAAGAAAGTCAGGCTCAGTGGTGAAGGGGTTTGCCCATGGTGACTAACACAGGGTTCCTGAATCCAAAGCACTGGCTTTTCACAGCAGTGGTGGTTTCCAAACTGAGAGCAAGGGCTGGGCCTCCGGAGGAGCCCTGTAACGAGTGGAGGGTGGAGGCGGCAGATGAAGCGCAAGGAAAGAATCTGCGAGTCAAGTGAGCAGAACCTGCGCCTCCCACCCCGACTTCAACCACTTTGATCGGTTTCACATACTGGGCTTCCTCTTACCCTTCTATTTAAAGGAAAAGTCCTACAGTTTTAAAAGGGAGATGGGGAAAGGGTTAGAAAATCACTGCATCCTATCAAGCTGCCTGTTTCCCGATTCTGCCTGAGGCTGGCCCCTCAGCAGAAAAATAAATCAGAGCTTACAAAAGATGAACTCTATGCAGACGACTGTTGGAGGGGTCCCCACGTCCCTTCTCTAATCATTCCAAAGCTGTCCAAAAAGACTTTACTTTTCGGCAACTGTACTCACTTGTTCAACTATTTTTAGCCATTTCCAGATATTCCAGCTTGGGAGGCACCTAACATCCACCTGTGGAAGTACAGGCAGCTTGGAGAGGCGGCCCTGCAGCTCCTGCTCTCGGGACAAGCTCTGCATCCCAAGCTCTGAACCTGAAGCTGGACACACCCAGGGCCTAGTCCTGGTGCTCCCTACAACAGAGCAGGGGGATCACCTCCTCTCCCTAGGCTTCTGTTTCCTTGGCTACCAAGTAAGCTGGGGGGATTACATGGTTTTTTTAATGTCTGGACTTTTGAAAATCTATAAAAAAGTGTGTTTGTGTTTCTGTGGGGGAGAGAAAGGAGAGGGAGATAGGGTATCAAGAGAGTGTCTGTGTAATAGCAAGTCAGAACTAAGACGTATAAATGTACACGCCCCCCCCCCCGCCCCAGAAACACACAGAGGCAAATACGGATGCTGTACACAGATTTCTCTAAAATTTATGAGTATCATGAAACACTGTAAAAAAGAACACAATGGCATTATGAATGCTGATTTAACTTAAGCACAAAAGAACTAAGTAGACCTTTAACTCCCTTGAGGTAACAACTTCGGGTAATGCAAAAAGATAATTTCAGATCTTTCCAAAGGCATTTCAAAGTCCAGGGATGAGGTTCTGTGCTGCAAGGAAAGGACGTGTACAGGAGTTTCGTTAAAGTGATTAGAAAGAAAATAACAGGCACTGGATTTACAGCCAGTCTCCAGGCAGTGAATGATTTGTCACCTTCTTCTTCTGTTATTGATTCTCGCCTTAGACAGATGAAAGGATGCTGATGAAAGGGTCTGCGCAGTGGCCGCTCAGGCTGTGGGAAACGCTCCTCAGCATCCCGCCCCAGGCCCTCTCTCTGCAAAGGCCCAGCCTCCTCAGAGACACTCTGTTGGCCTCGTTCAGCAAGCATCTGGAGGCACAACTTCTGACTACCTATCTCGCCGCTTTCTACCACCTGCTTTTCCAACCGCACAAATCTTATTTTCTGACACAGGGGCTTGCTCTGTCACCCAGGCTTAAATGCAATGGTTTGATCATGGCTCACTGCAGCCTCAAACTCTTGGGCTCAGGCAATCCTCTTACCTCAGCCTTGTGAGTAACCAGGACTACCGGTGGTACCACCACACCCAGCGTTTTTTAATTATTATTATTATATTTTTTTTGGTAGAGACATAGTCTCGCTATGTTGCTCAGGCTGGTCCCGAACTCCTAGACTCAAGCCATCCTCCACACCCATCCCTCACAAATCTATTTTAAACAAATAGAATAGTCCCTGACATTATGTACCCCTCAAATAACAATGAACACATCATTTATTTTAATAATGCTGCTGCCTTCCAGATATTGTTAATGTCACTCTCCACCGACACCTGGACTCATCATAACATCACTCATTTACTGAGCACCGACTCTGGGCCAAAAGGTTTTTTGTGAATTGTTATTATCTTTATATTGCCCTCTTAGGATGAAGGCCTTGAGGTTAAATAAGTACTTGAAGTTACAGTCAGCGGATCTGATAGCCAAACCAAGGTGTCTGACTCCAAAGGTGGAGTTAACTCACAAACATCTCATCCAGGTAAGTAGCGTGAACTATCCACACCTGCTCCCCGCCTCATTCGTCGACCTCATCTCACAACTTCACTATTGCCCTGGGAGACGGCAAAGGAACTGAAGCTTTCAAACACTAGGGCATCTAGAAATGAAGGAATCTGGGAGATCCGGGCACAAGCAAGGAACACCAAACCTAGAGACACGTTCTCAATCCAGAATTTTCTGCCCCTTCCCTCTCTTCTTGCCTAATTCTACCAATTAGGTTCACTGTCACAATTAAAAAAGAAACTGGAAATGTCTTCCAGGAAGTTAAGGCGCCAATTAACATTTACTCTTTGGTTTAAATGTGTGGAATCGGAGGAGGACATTCTTAACACAGCAGAGAACACCTCCCCTGCCACAATGGGGAGTTTGATTCAGAGTTGACTGAGTGATTTGGAGGTTTATGAAGTACCATTGTGAGCCGCAGGGTTCCTGGAAGGCCTTATGGACCAAAATAAGACAGGGAGCAGCAAGGGGCAGCACCCAGGAAACGCTTGTCAATTTCAACACCACGATAAATTTTTTTCTCTTCCTTTTCCTTTCCCTCCCCCTCCTCTCCTATACAGCCTCCTACTCCCCACACCCAAGATAATAGGATCAGCAAGCTGAGTTAAAATGGCACTTGTGAACCTATGCATTATTTGAAACGTCTTTACATGGAAATACGTGATCTGAATCTACACAAATTTATACCTATCACATCTCTAAATGTGAGGGAGATACTATTCACAGTAAGTCCCAGAGAAGTTAATTAAATGTGCCACAAACAAGCATTAACAGTCCAAAAGAAAAAGGTGGGTTGGGGGTGGGGGTTTGGAATGGGGCATCTGCTTAAAGTTTTCATTCCTAATACATGTTTCTAAATTGAGTTGAAGAGAGCCTGTGATACACTGGAGAGCTGCTTACACTGTTTCACTTCAATTACTGATTTCTCCCCAAAATAAGATTCAACAGAAAAGGTAAGAGGAGTTCATCTCAAATACCAGTCTCAACAGGCAGGAAGGCAGAGACTTCATTAATAACATGGCAACTCACCAAGTCACTTTATTCCTCCCATCCCTTTTAAATATCCAAATAGAAGTTATCCTAATAGATGGAAGAGCAAATGCAAATGACTGACATTGTAAAGAACAAGGTCCACCACGGGGAAGTGCTACTGAGGGACCATGAAGAAGCATGAAGGCCAAAACTTTGAGAGTCTGACCTATTCCTGAGGAGCCAGAGATTCTCCCTATGGTCATGGTCAGGTCACTTTATCCTTTATGGCTTTTGCTTTGCTGTGTGCAAAACAGAAACATGCCACTGATCACATTCATTCACCTTATAACTGCACAGGCCTTTAGAACATCTAATCTAACTGCTTCCTTGTATGGATGAGAACACTGAATGCCAAAGAGGTACTGCTGGTACTTCAGAGGCCATGCAGCCAGTCAGTGTCAGAACTACGACCAGAGCAGGGTCTCCTGATTCTTAAACTAGCACTCCGATACCCTGGCATCAGTCAAGTATTAATACAGAGGTAAGGAGATGAACTAAAAATGAGTAAACCTATCTCCTTACAGGACAGTCTGGCCATCACCCGAATGGCAACATTCAGTTGACATTCAATTTCTGCCGTTTCTACTAAATGGATATGATAAAATATAATAAAATATGCTATACTTGATACATTTATAAGCCAGTATAATAGTCATTTAAAGCTAAATTTATATTTTAAATACATATCTGAATTATTTTCACACCAAAGGTCTTATGTTCTAGTTTATTTACAGGTAGCATTAATCAAACACATTTAAAATAAAATCAAAATTACCTGCAAAGAAATTGTTTAGGCTTAATTAATGTCATATAATTATGAATCCAATTTGACTTAAAAACATAAGAGTAAATGTCTGATAATCTCTATAATGGCTTGCAGCTAGAGAATTCCTTACTGCATCTATTTGCAGCTTCACAAAACACATTTCTCCAAAACAGTAAGTCTACTCTCATGGCTGAGAGCTTAACAGACTGGACAAAGAATATTTATGGCTAGCTTGGCCTGTGGGACACATATTCTTGTATGTAAAAGGTTAATTTAGAACTCCAGTACTCATGTTAACCTGTTTGATTCAAACAAACTTTTGAATAAAACTGACAGACTAAAAGAGTAAAAAAAAAAAAAATTTAAACTATGGCATAATAATTGTTTCCTATGCCAAAACATAGCAGAAATACTTCTGAGGACATCCAGATGGCCTAACAACCTTTGAGGAAAAGACAGGGAAAATCACTGCATTTCAGGAATTTGTATTTGAGAGACCTCAGTGAGTACAAGAGGCAATGTCTAGTTTTGTAATATATCCAGCTTTATCACGAGAACACTAACAGTAAGATGTCAGTCAGATCACAGAGGGATGTAAATTCTGAAGGAAGAATTCCAGACTTCACCCCTTAAAACCATGTAATCCATCTTCCCATTTGGACCAAAAGCTCTTTCTGATTACAAGAACAATGTCACACCCCAGTGTCTAACGCCCTCATAGTAAAAGTTCAATTTGTTGGATCAATGAAAAAATAATTTGCTAAAGTAGGTTGGGAGATGTAATAAGACCTCAAATAATGTGGCAAAACATTCATGTATTTTTAAATTTTTTTAATGATGGAAAGTTTAAAATTGTTTCTGTACTAGCTTATTTATAGGTAGTGTTAACCAAACACATTTAAAATAAAATCACAATTACCTGCAAAAAAACTGTTTAGGTTTAATTCTAATGTCCTAAAAATCCAATTTGCTTTAAAAGCATTGAGTAAATGTCTGATAATCTCTGTAATGACTTGTAGCTAGAGAATTCCTAACTGCACCTACTCGCAGCTTCCCAGACCACATTTCTCCAAGTCGACTTATTTTGTAGAATATAAGGGGAGATGATGGATTATGGGAGAAAGCTTCTAGAAGAGGTAACATCCTGAGTTGACCCTTCAAAGAAGAAAGGGATTCAGAGAGGTGGGACAATGGCTTACCCATTACATGGTCTGATTTCTGAGGGAGGGAGGGAAGAAGGGAAGGGGGGAAAGAGGGAAGGAGGGAGGGAGGGAGGGAAGGAGAGAGAGAGAGAGAGGGAGGGAGGGAGGGAGGGAAGGAAGGAAGGAAGGAAGGAAGGAAGGAAGGAGGGAGGGAGGGAGGGAAGGAGGGAGAGAGAGAGGGAGGGAGGGAGGGAAGGAAGGAAAGAAGGAAAGGAAGGAAGGAAGGAAGGAAGGAAAGGAAGGAAGGAGGGAGGGTGGGAGGGAGGGAAGGAAGGAAGGAAGTTTGTTTCTGGGCATCAATTGCCTTGTGTGAAATAAGTATAAAAAAACCTTTAAAGTATTTTCAACTCTAAAAATTTGGTTTAAATAGTTGATGTTTATAAAGAGGTGCTTGAGTTTAGCTATGTAGCCCACAGCCTGTATTTAAGCAGGCAATTATAAGATATATGCATTTAAGATTTACACTGAAAATTATTAGCCTTTTTATAATGTCACCTCTTTGAGTGTTAACCCTTTGCCATTCATTCTCCAAAAATCACTCCATTTCCACTTTATGTTCCCATGCCAAGCAAACCTTTTTTTTTTTTAAATGAAATTGTCATAATCCTCTTCTATGCCACATACAGAAAAGGCACTCAGAAAGTCCTGAAAGGTACACAAAACAACATCTATCCAAATGCTTCTTCCTCCCAATCTTTTACCTTATATAAAAAATTTGCCTAAAACACTACATACTCTGAGTAGGTGTCCTTGATTGTCTCACTTAGGGGTCCTCCTACATGCTCATGTTCTACCATGTACTCTACCCTAGAATATCCCCAATATATTCTATTTCCCTGTCTCCCATTTAGAAAGCCAGCTCTTGAAAATAGGCTGCTTACCTACTCTGTTTTTTTTGAGACAGGGTCTCATTCTGTCGCCCAGGCTGGAGTGCAGTGGTGCTATCATGGCTCACTGCGGCCTGGATGCTATTTTTCTTCTAGTTCCTAACACAGTAATTGGCACATGGTAAGCTTGTTGAATCAGTGAGAAAATGGTTTGGAAACAGAGGCCTGGATAAATGTGTGCAAAGAAGAATGTAGTTCATTTCAGGCAAATTCTCATGCCAGAGCAAGTCAAACAATGGAGTATGGAAGAGGCCTCAGAGATCATCTAGTCCAATTCCCTCATTTTCCAGAAGCCAAGGAATCTTGGCATAGTGCCCATGAAATTATCCAAAAAAAAAATCAGAAAACATAAAATAATATTAGGAAAAGCAAACATTCTCTCCTACTAAATGAAGCTTCTGGCCCACACAATCTGCAAGTAGAATTTAAATAATTAAAATTTTCACAACACTAATTGCATTTGGCCCTTATTAATGACTTCAAATGTGTCCACCTATTACCTAATGGTGTCAAGTCTACAACTTCCAGGCTCAATTACTTAGCATGTAGATGAGGCGAGACTCTCCCTTCTCTCCCTTCTGTGTTTCTCCAGCCTTTCAATGCTCATTAGCACCTCCAACAGAAGGCAGAGGAAATGAAACTCCAATTTATCAATGTCAACTGTTGAACCAGCAAATTACATCAGTCCCGCCCCCACATGGAAGTGTTTGGACAATTCTGAATAAACAAGATGTTGGCAGCTGTGTTCCAATGGTTCAGTAATTGCATTGTTTCCTACTGTGCTCTATGGGTTGTAAAATGAATTTATTAAATAACTTACACAAGGGGGCTGTCGTGTGGTCTAGCAGAAACAGCTCTGGGCTGTGCTGGGAAAGTGTCTATGTCTCCCACTTTGGCCACTACTCTTGACTCCAGTTGTTCCGGTCCTCAGGTTCCTAAACTACTCACGAGGATAATAATTCTGCCCTGGGCAGTAGAGAAATCTCTCACACTTAAAACACTATGCGTTTTTTTCTCCCCATACAGAGGTTTAACATTTATCATAATCTCTGTATGCTAGAACCTTGCATACTTACTTTCAGACCAGATTATGCCCTTTGAGTTTAACATCCATAGCACAAAATGGTACACAGGACTTGTAGGAATGTAAGTTTAACTGACCACTTAATGCTGGCTGACAAGAGTCAGGAAAGAAAAATTGAGTCAAGGCACACATAGCAAATGATGGAGGGAGTTTTAACATATATAGAACAGAAAGCAATTCTATTGTCTTCAGTATGTTTGCCAGTTGTCTTGGGCTATTATAACTAGTTGGTGTTTTGTCAACTTAGCCTGGCTGTGTGATAGAATAAGAAATTATTTTCAAGTAAAGATAGAAAACCTACTTATATGTCATTGTGATCATAAAAGGGAAAAATAAATTAAGTTTTAATAAAAGTGAACCCTAAGCCTAGTTGACCCCATGTCAGTTAGTGTTAAACTGGCCTCTTGATCTCAAAGGTAGATGAGCTTAAAATTACAGTGAATGCTCTCAGAGAAAGTCTCCCTGCCTCTCTGGTATTAGCTGGACCCTAAATAGCACAAGGTTTCTTGGTGGTTACAGCATTTTTTCTAAACAAACAGAGGAGGCTGAGTGCAGATGAGACTAGGGAAGACAGTTTCCTTTCAGCTGAAGTTTGGCACTCACTCAACATCCCAATTTTGGCTTCAATTGTTTTCCCTCTCTGTCTTAAAAAGCAAAAACTATAAAAGAAGGCTTCCTCTCAAATTAAGAAGCAGAATTTCACTCCTTTCCAAGCTCCCAATCTATTATCTTATAAATAGAAGTTGGTTCAGATCCACAATCGTTTACTGAAATCTACTTGTGACCACTGGTCTGGTCAGGTGGTATCACTGGCAGATGGTGTTCCCTGGGCTGGCTCACCTCCACGACAGGGACAACGATTGTTAGGGTTTAAGATGATGTGTGTAGAGCACGTAGCCCAGTGCTGACACTAGAGAAGTCTATTGAAGTTGGAGAGGTACTCTATTTCCTAGTACCTTATTTAAACCTCACAGAAGCCCTGTGACACAGGAATTATGGTCACTGTTTCCCAGATGGAGAAGTTAAGTGGCTACTCAGGGGCATGAAGCCTGAAAGTAGAGTCAAAAACTAAGAGGTCTGGCTCATTCCAAATCGTACCTACTTTCTGCAACATGATGTTGGTGTTTAGCTCTACAACATTCTTTTCTTTCTAGACTGCCTTGGTGTCAGTGTCCTACAAGGCACTCTTCTCAATAAACTGATGGTTTTGCTTCCCCCTCCCCACCATAAAAGTAGAATGAAATATGCACAGAGAAGTTCATTGCTGTAGCTTTATGTTTGATATGGTTTGGCTGTGTCCCCACCCAAATCTCACCTTGAATTTTAGCTCCCACAGTTCCCATGTGTTGTGGGAGGGACCCAGTGGGAGATAATGGACTCATGGGCTTGGTTTCCCCCATGCTGTTCTCGCCGTAGTGAGTAAGTCTCATGAGATCTGACGGTTTCATGTGGGGAAACCCCTCTTTCACTTGGTTCTCGTTCTCTCTTGTCTGCCGCCATGTAAGACGTACCTGTTGCCTTCCGCCATGATTGTGAGACCTCCTCAGCCATGTGGAACTATGAGTCCATTAAACCTCTTCTTCCTTTATAAATTATCCAGTCTTGTGTATGTCTTTATCAGCAGCGTGAAAATGGACTAATACAATGTTCTTTAGATTCTGGTTGAATGCAAGTTTGTTTGTTTTGTTTCTCTAATTAGAAGTCCTCCAGCCAAACTGTAGGTCAACAGCCCAAAGGGCAGTACAGTAAAGTATGGGTTTTAAAAAGCCAAACGCAGTGCCAAATGGAGTAGTGAAGATCAGCCCTTGAGTCCTACCTGGAATATTCTCTGGACAGGACAGGAGGCCAAAGATGCAGGGCACCTCTGAGGCAGGACTGGGGCCCAAGATGCCTGTGTCCCTGACTCTTAAGAGCTAGCAAGTCATTTCCTTATCTGGAGCCTGTTTTCTCATTTGGAAAATGGTAGATTTGGATAGGTTGAGGTATTTTTTTTAAGTCATACTTATTAAGGTATGTATTTTTTTAAAGTCATACTTACTAAGTTTTGTACACAATAAAACTCACCGCCTTTTAAAGATGCAGTTGGTTAAGTCTGACAAAGGTATAAACTTATATAACCACCACCACAATTAAGCCAGAATATTTCCATCACCACGAAAAGTTTTCTCACACCCCTTTGCAGTTAATCCCCTTCCCAGGCCCCAGGCAATCTCTGTTCTGATTTTGCCTGTAGTTTTACTATTTCTTGAATGACATATAAATGACACAGTATGTAGCCTTTTATGATCAGCTCTTTCACTTAGCATGATGCTTTTAAAGTTCATCCATTTTGTTGATTCATCAACAGCTTGCTTCTTTTTGTACAGATGTGACAATTTATCCATTCATTGGTTTCTGGGCTTTTGCTAATATGAATAAAACTGTTATAAACATTTGTGTACAGGCCTTTGTGTAGAAATAAATTCCATTTCTCCCAGATGAATACTTGGAAGTGCGATCACTGTTCCATTTTTTAAGTGTGGGTGTGTGTTTGATTTTCTTGTAAAGTGTCACATTATTTTCCAAAGTGCCTGTATAATTTTGCATTCCCACCAGCCATGTATGGAGTGGATGATAATTAATGGACAGCCTCAGATGATGACTGTTGTTCCTTTGACAAATCAATGCCTCATGTGTGCACTCTTCTGGAACATTCTTCTCTTTATGTTTATGTCTGTCTGTCTGTCTGTATGTATGTATGTATGCACATATGGTGTGTCTGTAAGTGTTAAGACAGGATCTTGCTCTGTTTCCCAGGCTAGAGTGCAGTGGCACGATCACAGCTCACTGCAGCCTCAACCTCCCAGGCTCAAGTGATACTCCCACCTCCACCTCCTGTGTGGCTGGGACAACAGGTAGGCACCAGCATGCCCATCTAATTTATTTATTTATTGTAGATAGAGGGGTCTTGCTATATTGCTCAGGCTGGTCTTGAATTCTTGGGTTCAAGGGGTCCTTCAGCTTCAGCCTCCCAAGTAGGTAGGACTATAGGTGCATGCCACAATACCCAGATAATTTTTTTTATTTTTTATTTTTTATTTTTGTGGAAATGGGGTCTTGCTATGTTGCTCAGGCTGGTCTCAAACTCCTGGCCTCAAGCCATCTTCCCATCTCAGCCTGCTGGAGAGCAAGGATTATGGCTGTAAGCCACTATACCAGGCTACATTCTTCATTTTATTCCAAAAATATATTATGGACAGAGTTTACCTGCCTGTTAGTATGTTAATGCTTCAAAGATGTGTGTGTGTGCATGCACGCACATGTGCACGTGTGTACGTGTGTATGCAGAAAAAAGATGAGATCCACTGCCGAACATCTGAGCTCTGAGTTCTGAATAATGCATTGACACGTTTCATTTTAAGCACTGTTTGGGTTCCATTCTGTACGCCCACCACCTGGAAGCTAATTACCTCACCATTTTGAGAACCAAGCTGTTGCTGTCTGAAACCTGACCTTCACTATGAACAGACACAGCTGCAGTAATCTGCCAACCTAATAATGCATGGCTCTTATCTGCTTCATACATCCCTTTCTGTTAACCAACTTCATGAGGCAGGCTCCTCTGTTTCTCTAGTTACTTCTCCCCAAACCAGTTATTTCTCTGCAAAAGAAAAGCAAGAGGCAAGTATACCTTGAGAAGAAGAAAGGCATTTTGGTTGCAGAGTAGCCCTAGAGATAGTGCTGTTGGGAGCCTGCCCGTCTGTTCATTTTGCCACTCAAAGTATTGTTCACGGCCTAAGAGAAATGGCATCATCTGCTTGCTAGAATGAAGAACCTCAGCCTGCATTTGAGACCTAATGAATGAGAATCTGTGTTTTAACAGAAGATTCAGTGGACTTTTAGGCATGTTAAAGTTCTAGAAGTGCTAGAAAGGCAAATAAATCACAGTGAGTTTCCATTTATTCAATTTTAAGAACTGATCTGGGCCAGGCGTGGTGGCTCATGCCTGTAATCCCAGCACTTTGGGAGGCCGAGGCAGGCAGATCATGAGGTCAAGAGATCAAGACAATCCTGGTCAACATGGTGAAACCCCATCTCTACTAAAAATACGGAAATTTTCGGGAAGCTGAGGCAGGAAAATCACTTGATTCTGGGAGGCAGAGGTTGCAGTGAGCCTAGATGGCACCACTGCATTCCAGCCTGGCAACAGAGCAAGACTCCATCTCAAAAAAAAAAAAAAAAAAAGAACTGACCTATGGGTATCAGATGGCCAAGCTAATAAGGACAAAACTATGTCAAAAAAGCTGTGCGGTCGGAAGGAAACAGCCCACAGCCAATGATCCACACCTCCTGAAACTCATACCCTTGTGTGGTCCCCTCAAACACTGAATCAGGGTCGGTCTGTGTGGCAAATCAAATAGGTACATGATAGTATGAGACTTCTGAAGCCAGGTCATAAAGACACTGCAACCTTTTCCTTGCCTTGGTTCCCTGGATCACATGCTTGGGTGGAAGCCAGTTACTGTGCTGTAGCACTTCAAAGGAACCTTGTGGAGAGACCCACCTGGGGGTGAGCTAAGGCCTCCCAACACCAGCACCACTTCGCCAGCCATGTGAGTGAGTCTGGGGGAAACTTTAGCCCTAGTCAAATTTTAGATTGCAGTTCCACAACCTCATGAGAGACCACAAACCAGAACTACTCAACTACACCACTCCTGGATGCCTGACTCCAAGAAACTGTGTGAGATCATAAATGCTTAATGTTGTTTTGAGCCACTCGGTTTTGGAATAATTGCTTACTCAGCAGTAGAAAACTAGTACAAGAACAGAAAGGTGGGTCTGAGATTGGGTTTTCTCAACTAGTAGCAACTTTCCACAGCCACATCACTTCTTAGTATCTCAGATGACTCATCTGCAAAGGGAGCCATGGCAGTTCATCAACCCTTCGACACCTTTGAATATAAGATGCAGCATTATTTTACAAATCACTAGAATAGAGAAGAATATTCAAATTCAGACCATCAATTCTAAGATACATACTAATATTAGGGATGTAAAACTGTGAGAAAAAGGAGCGTCTTAAAAAAAATCAATGAAATACAGTTTTTACACTTGTTCTACCCACTACACAGAGATGTTGTAAGGATCAGTGGAATAACAGATGAAAAGACACCTGGAAGGAACCGGATGGGCAGCGTCCTGAAGCACCACAGCTTGAGATGGGGAAATGACATTACAGTTATCCAAACTAGCTAATTAAACTGGTGCTGCTGGGCTTTGTCAACTCACTTTTAATGCTATTGCCTCAGGCTTCTATCACAACTTATACTCAAAATGACTGCTACAAAGCCCAGATGAGAGGAAAAAAATGTCAAGGAAAACCATCTACGGCAATGTTCCCTAAACTTATTTGAGCATAAGAAATCACTTGGTGTCTTTGGAAAATATACACCCAGGCCCCTTGCCTAGAGACTTTGATTCAGAAAATCTGCAGCTGGCATTGGAATCTGTATTTTAACAAGGGCCCCAGGCAGTTTGTAGGAACACACGAGTTTAAAAACACTGATCTAAACAAGATAATACCCACACACTTACTGATATTTTTTTCATTGGAATAGAAAATCACAAACCTAGATGGCCTTACTTATGTCCCCTCCCCATAGAAAAATGCTTTCAACTAAGTGTAAGAGTTTACTGAAGGCCAATGCAAAAAACTTGTCTTACCAACTAAAGTTCATCATCAGCTGGAAAACGTACTTAAATGATGGCAAATTATACTATTCAATGTTTATAATATTTAAAAATCTGCGTAATACATATATGAAAGAGACTGTCTCCTGACAGACCTGTCTCTTTTACATCAATCAATAAAAGTTGCTAGGCAACCATATTTTCCTTTTTTGCACAGACTGCCAGGAATCTTTTATCTAAAATGCATGCCCTCAAACAATAATAGCATGAACAATAGCTACCTACCTACGTCAAATATGACATTTTCTGCTGCATAAACCTTCCTGTGAGAGTTTAGCTTTGCCCTTTGTTATAATGGACACACTATACTTAATTTTTTTCCTTAGACATATTTTTTGAGAGTAGGCAGAAAGCAAATTTTAAAATTAATAATGTTTGGTTGTTTTTGTTGTTGTTTGTTTCTAATCACATTCAGAATAAACAACTGTAGCACAACTTCTAGCAATTCTTCCTCCAGCTGCTCTGGTTGTCTAGCCTCAGGGCAATCCCTTGGCCTGCTTTTAAAACACCAAAAAAAAAAAAAAAAAAAAAACCACTAACCCTATCTTGGTAAGGAAAATCTATGACTCATTCAAGCCAAAGAGTTAAGAGACTAAACAAAGAATCATTTTAGAGCAGCTCCTCAAAAGGCCCTCCTTTTCTCTCTCCTGTGTACTACATAATTTTCTGACCATCTGACCCAACTATGGCAGCACATTCAAGCCATTAAAATCTTTCTCTACAAAAACAAAACAAGAACTTCCACATCATTTTTAAACATCTCACTTGTGTGCCTTTCGTTTCACAACAGAAATTCATCCTTGATCTAAACTTCTAAATATTCCCCAAACAATAATTAAGTCGCTAGAACCCTGCGGTGAAAAGGGCATTTTCTGACAGATGGGCAACGAAGTCAGAGCACAGAAATAGTTTCTATGCTTTTCCAGCCTTACAGAGCAAGGAGACACATGGCAAGGGTTTCCATAATCAGCCTTCAGATAAACGCTAGAGCTCTGGGTGCACCTAGTGTCTCAAAAGGACACGACTAATTTGTTAATAGTTTAGAGCATGGAATACTGTTGCTCATGGTTGCTCCAATGAATTTTTTCAATCTCCACGATTCTTCTCATACCAGCCTGGCTACCCAGGCTAACTTTACCCTCTCCTCCTTCTGGGGACAGGTCTTTTCCTCTATGGAGCCCTCCAGACTTCCCTCTCTTTCCATCAAGGGTAATCCCATTCCCATCTGTATTCCCATGACACTCACAACATGGCATCACAACTGAGTGTCTCATATGTCTGTCTCTGCTACTGAACCAAGCTGCTTGATGTCAATAATCCCAGTTCATTCATCTTTCAATTGCACACACTGCAGACACACGGTACATGGCAGGTACTCAGCCAATTGGTGTAAATGAATGAATCGAGTTCAGTGCACTGAGTTCCCTCAGATTCTCTGATCCAAATCCAGTGATGAGGCCGGGCATGGTAGCTCATGCCTGTAATCTAGCACTCTGGGAGGCCACGGTGGGCTGATCACTTGAGGTCAGGAGTTCAAGACCAGCCTGGCCAACATGGTGAAACCCCATTGCTACCAAAAGTAGAAGAATTAGCTGGGTGTGGTGGTGCACACCTGTAGTCCCAGCTACTTGGGAGGCTGAGGCAGGAGAATTGCTTGAACCAGGGAGGTGGAGGTTGCAGTGAGCCAAGATTGCACCACTGCACCCTAGCCCGGATGACAAAGTGAAACTCCATCTCAAAAAAAAAGAAAAAAAAAGATCCAATTATGATGCAAATAAGGACATGAGGACTGAGGAAGTAGTTTTCTCCAAAGTTACATCCAAAAAAAAAGCAAGCAAGAAAGAAAAAAGACAAACAAAAGTCCAGATTTTCTCATCCCCAATCCACTGCTTTTCCATCATGCCTCCTCTTTGTACTTGCTGTTTCTCCTGTGGGATCACTACTTTCTGTGTCTTGTGCCACTGCTTTTCTGATCTTCCCAAGATTTCTTAGCCCCTTGCAAGTCCTTCACATCTCAGCCAAGGAACAAGGAAGCCAAACACAATAAGGAAGGGCCAGCTATTTTGCGTGACAGCAAGAGAAACTGGGAACATCAATGCAATGCTGGGCAAATTTCTTTCCCAGGATGGACTGAAATGTTCCTTGGATTATGCAGACAATTGTTTTCTACCACAGGTATGGAAATTTGAGAGGATTGTTCACATTTTTAATTAATTAATTAATTTTTTTTTTTAGACAGACTCTCGCTCTATCTCTAGGCTGGAGTGCAGTGGTGTGATCTCGGCTCACTGCAACCTCTGCCTCCCAGGTTCAAGTGATTTTCCTGCCCAGCCTCCCGAGGAGCTGAGACTACAGGTGCGCACCACCATGCCCAGCTAATTTTTGTATTTTTAGTAGAGACAAGGTTTCACCATGTTGGCCAGGATGGTCTCAATCTCTTTACCTCAGGATCCGCTGGTTTTGGCCTCCTAAAGTACTGGAATTACAGGTGTGAGCCACCGTGTCCAGTCAATTGTTAACATTTTATTTGCCCATGGATCTTTAGAAAGTCTCTTTAAAAAAAAAAAAAAAAAAAAAAAAAAAAAAAGTCTTAAAACATACAACGCACCACATTTGCAAATTTTATTCCACTTAATCCCAAAAAAATACTAGGCCACATTTCTGATTCCCAAGTCACTAACACATTCCAGAAAAAAATGATGACAATTTGATCTAATTTCTTAAAACATTTTAATAGTCTGTTGGTCTAAAACTATTTATTTAGACATCAAGAATCATTTTTAATCTTAACTTTGGAATTAAACTAAAAAAAATTAGACGAATCACTTCTACTACTGTCTCTGTTCTACCTCTGTTTAAATATAACAAAACTCTGCCAACTTACAGACTTACTATCCTTGATCCTAGAACTCATGGCTAAAAACCCGACCTCCTTTGGAAGATCAAGAAGAAAGGACTGAAAAAAAGCCCTCTCTCAGACAAAAAGCTTTTGATTACAGGATGCCACTATTTTCAGAATGTTCCTAGCACATTCCCAATGAAGCACCATTATATCCTCCCTCTCCGGAGTTGAAAAAAAAAGTCCTACCACTCCTAAGCTGGGTGTCTCTGAGGTGTTGGAGTAAGGCAATAGTGAGGTCACAGAGTATGGTTATATGCTCTGGTTTGTTTCTGAGTGGATGGAACTGGGTTATAAATCAAGAGATCTAATTATACACAGAGCTCTATCCCTCTCTGGACTTCAACTTCCTTTAATACTAAATAGGGGGCATTCCTTGAAGGTAGCATTCTGTGACTCCCTAACACAGAGGTAATCTCAAAGCGTGTTTCTGAAAAAGTAGGAAATGGACCAAATGTCTTTAGGGAGTTCGCTCTATTTTACTTCTGCTACAGAAACCCAAGGGTGCCCGGCACCCACCCCAAGCCATTGCTTCACACAGACCTCTAACACACAAATGCAACCTGGGTGCTTGTTACAAGCTAAGTTGTGGACTCACAAATTCTTATGTTGAAGCCCTAACCCCCGGTAACCTCAGAATATTACTGTATTTGGAAACAGAGCCTTTAAAGAAGTGATTAAATTAAAATGAGGCTGTTAGAGTGAGTCCTAATTCAATCTGACTGGTGGCCTTATAAGAAGAGCTAGCTGGAGGCACACGGGGACACGGACACAGAAGGAGGCCATGTGAGGACACAGCAGGCAGGCGGCCATCTGCAAGCCAGGGAGAAGGGCCTCAGGAGAAGCCACACCTATGACTCCTTGAACTTAGACTTCCAGCCTCCAGAACTGTGAGGAAATAAATTTCTGCTGTTTAAGCCACCCTGTCTGTGGTAGTTTGTTGTGGCAGACTTAGCAAGCTAATACAACACTGAACAGATTTAATTATTTAGATGGATCAATCATCCTGCTTACGTTTCTCCTTTCTCTAAAGAAAAGACTTTCATCTTCATGCTGATAACTAATTTTCCACAGGTCACACAGTTACTCTGTGTCAGAAGAGGTACTAGAACAGGGCTCATGGGGAGAAACAGGTGCCTCAGCCATCTGTACTTTTTTCCTTTTTAAAAAAATGCAGATGATATGACAAAACACCAAAACGCTTGGCAGAGATATCCAAACGGCATACATCAAAGACCATACCCAGGGTGCAGTCATAATGCTTGAAGAACCCATTTTAAATTAGGATTGTGACATTAACTAAAAAATACACGTTTAAAACATGCCCTGTTTGAACCCAAAATTATGTTGGCATCTGTTGACCAGAGTAAGTATTAGGACTCTTCTTCCACCCTAGGCAGCCAACAAGTTTCCACCTGAGAGAGCTCTCCACAGCTACTTACTCTCCTTTCAGTGGTTTTCTTTCCCAAAGGGGCCTTCTGAAGTCCGTAAATACGGAGAGACATTCCCACATAAACATGCCTGTTGTTAAGAGTAATACCACACATCAATCTCAGCATTAGCACTGGAACGGGTCTCCTCCTCAGCTTCTGGTCACATTCAAGGCCTGAACAGGCAGTCTTCCATCCCCGTCCGACATGGGCTTCCCACCAAGCACAGGACGCAGCTCAAGGGGAGAAGTGGGTCTATAACCGTTCGTCATTCCAAGACAAGACCCCCTTGGCAGAGGCGTGAAGATGAGCTCCTGAGGCAGAACTGAAATGGAGGAATCCTGTAGCAAACCCTGACTGTCAGACCTGAATCAAGGGAAAGGGCTCTCTTGCATCGATTTCCAAATAACATTCCTTGGATGAGTCTGGGCTGTCTGCATCTGAAACATCTCAAAAGGTTTTGCAAAAAAAATATAGATTCCAAAACGCCCTCCTAGGATATTCCATGTCATGAGTCTGGGGCTTTGGATTCTGTATTTTTAAATGACCCCAGGGGACTGTCTTATTTGAGAAACACACGAAACTGCCACACATTTCTCTTACAGTTGAAAGAAAACAAAACAACTAAGAAGTAGCCACTGCCAACAAATCACAGTTCATATCAAGTCACTATCAGAAACATCTGAAACCTGGTGCAGTCTGAGTTACCACACATCTATTTCGACGTTAGTTTTCTGTCATTACATGACAGAACACCCCCAAACTTAGGGATTTGTAACAATCAACATGTCTTATCTTTTAGTTTCTCTAAGCTGACAATCCAGGAGCAGCAGGGCTGCACATCTCCTGCACAGGCGCTCTCATGAAGCTGCAGTGACATCACTCATGGCTGGAACTGCGGCCATTTGAAGGCTTGACTGGGGCTGAAAATCTATTCCAAGTCATTGGCCAGAGAGGACTCAGTTCTTCACCGGCTGCTGGCAGAAGGCACTGGTTCTTTAACACATGGGATCTATCTATGTAAGACATCTTAAGTGTCCTCACGATAGCAGCTAATTTCCCCCACAGGAAGTGATCCAAGAGACAGCAAGGAGGAAACCACAGTGCCTTTAACAACTCGTCTATAAAGTTGCACACTATCACGTCCACTTTTTCCCACGCATTAGAAGCAAGTTACTAGGTCCAACCCACATTCAAGAGAAAAATGGGCTCCATCTTTGGAAGTGAATTATCAAATAATTTTGGACATATTTTAAATCAGCATACTTTCCTATGTTTCTGCCATGCCAAGAATGAAGTAGAAATTAGAGATACAAAAACACATACACGATTTTGACTCTGCCTTCATGGAATCTGGGAGCAGGGATAAAAGAGGGAACCGAAGTATCCAATGTATTATCTTCCTTTTTTTGAAGTCAAACTAGTGAATGCCCACATAGGTTAGGAGCAGAGTCACATAATGTACCGAATTAGAAGTCAAAAAGGCCTGGGGTTGAGACCCCAGTTTCCTACTTTTAGCTAGGTACATCACTTAGCCACTAAACATCTACTTTTTTCTTTTACAAAATGAAAATTACGTATGACTTCATGGTGGTGAGGGGGTGGATTGGGAGGCAAGGATTTTGTGAGGGCTAAAGAAGATAAAATGCAAGACTGTGCTGAAAAAATAGCTGGGTGCTATACATATTAACAAGTATGATTACTGGCATGCTTATTATAAGCAAAAATATACATATCGGAAGGGGAAGAGGTCAATACACACAGGCCATCTTAATTCCTTTTGCAAGTACCCATTCCAGATTTGTGTACCTTCCTTCTAGGAGCAAAACAGACTTCTGGTTCTCTCAGGGGCACTCATCTCCCTGCTCCAAACTACGTTTTCTTTCTGCTAAACCTGTCCTATCTGTGGTGTTCCTGGCAATTACAATTAGATGGGCCCTGTAAAATGGACTTAAAACACGTGCCCAAAAACACCTCATCAAGTAACTCCTCTTGAGAACTTCCAGTTAATTGCTCCCTAAATGTTCAAATGTCCATTTATATTGACGATGAGAGTAAGAAGGAAGAGCACATAAATATGGAAGTTTCTGAAAATATTTTGTATTTGCAGGTATTTCTCTCTCTCTCTCTCTGTGTGTGTGTGTGTGTGTGTGTGTGTGTGTGTGTGTGTGTGTGTGTGTTTTATTTACCTAAGTCTGGATCTAGATACACGTAAAAACAACAAACTGGCAAGACAGAATTCTACTGTCATCAGAACGGGAGTTTTCCCAGAGCTCCAGAGGAAGGAATCTGATTCACAGTATAGCCACTAAAGAAAATGTCAATCTACATGTCAATCTATACAGAAAACAACCTTCTAACACCGAGGAGCATAAAAGTATTTGAGAAAGATCATTCTCAATTCTTTTTCAAATCCCTTTCTAATATCCTCCCAGTTTGTTCAGACTCTTTAAAGAGATCCAAAAAATTCTGTTTTAGGGAAATTCATTGCGGAGAAGCATGTAATGTTAAACCACCCCACGGCCACTGCAGGTAAAAAAATAAAAAGTGTCTCTATTCAGAGATAAGAAAAGAGCTTGGAGGCTGGGCACAGTGGCTCAAGCCTGTAATCCTAGCACTTTGGGAGGCCAAGGTGGGTGGATCACGAGGTCAAGAGATCGAGACCATCCTGGTCAACATGGTGAAACCCTGTCTCTACTAAAAATACAAAAAATTAGCTGGGCATGGTGGTGCGTGCCTGTAATCCCAGCTACTCAGGAGGCTGAGGCAGGAGAATTGCCTGAACCCAGGAGGCAGAGGTTGCAGTGAGCCGAGATCGCGCCATTGCACTCCAGCCTGGGTAACAAGAGCGAAACTCCGTCTCAAAAAAAGAAAAGAGCTTGGAAAACAATACTCAAAATTCCTCCAACCATTGGGGGCTAGAAGACATACTTGAGTAAAATTATTTCAAAAAGATATATTTTTAGCCAATAAGCCAAAAATCTAAAGATCATTACAAGAATAAGTCTAATGTCCCCTGCAGATATAAAAGATGATCATGAGAGGAAACACAAAAACTCGAGGCGTTCAAGTTTTAGAAAGCCACCTGCAGTGTTCCCCTTTTTGTAGAAAAGAAAGGGCGAATAACTGAAATTAGAAACATACACATTACACATTTTCAAAGTCAACCAAAGGGAAGGGTATTTTGTTCAAAATGAAAAAGAAAATCAAAGCTCCTTTATTAAATTCAACCACCATAACTTTGTCCTTGGGAGTACAGCAAAGACTTTTTTCTCTTTTTTTTTTTTCTTTTTCCTAGAACTTCCCTCTGAAGCTAAGCCACAGTATCCAGAGCATGTTATTGGGAGAGTTTCCAATTTAGTTTACAGCCCAACCCCATCAAGCCTAGGAAACCCAAACACTGTTTGCAAGAGCATCCCTTGTTAGAAACAGATGAGCAAGACCCTGTGGTGGAAAGTTTCTTGTGGTGGGAAGTGACCAGCTGAATCTCCCCAGAAGACTTAATAAGAAAAAAACTGCTATAACATGGTACTTGTAGGGACCTCTTAAGCTCCCTTGATCAGTAGAACAGTCAAATAAATCAGAGGCTTTGGATAGGCAACTGCTAAACAGATAAGTCCAGGAAGATGAGGTTTTAGTTGGTTGGGACAATTTCTCAGAAACTTTTCCCATCTTAAAACTGTCATATAAAAATACGTCCCTGCAATCATTGGGAGCTTACAAGTTGTTCCTTTTAATGAACACCAAAGCTGAAAGACAAGAGGTGGGATGAGAAAATATGTTATAGAAAGCAAAATCGGGGGGCAGGGACATTGGGGAGGGATAACACTGGGAGGAATGCCGGATGTAGGTGACGGGGGGATGGAGACAGCAAACCACCATGGCACGCGTGTACCTATGCAACAATCCTGCAAGATCTGCACATGTACCCCAGAACTTAAAGTACAACTAAAAAAAAAAAAAAAAAGCAAAATCAGCATACCATTTGTATAATGGAAAGAACACATGTTTTAGATTTAAAGACCTAGGAGTGAATTCACATGCTCTGTCACATAGTAGCTGACTACTTAGATAACCAACCCTTCTGGGCCCCAGTTAGCTCTATCTCTTAAAAAAGGAAGGGAGGGCAACAGATTATTTTGAAGACAAGTAAATATCTTCATGAAAAGCACTTTGTATGAAGTAAGGGAACCACAACAGTCCATGGGACCAGCCTGCAAACTTAAACACTACCAAGGTAGCTGGCGAAACAGAACACACGCATGCAAAATAATAATAATAAGGCAGGTGCAGCAGCCAGCCTCCCACACAGCTCCTAACAACCCCACCTTCTGGTATTCACAACTTGAATAGTCACCTCCCACCTTGTATTAAAGGTAGCAGTCGGTGTGGCAAATAGGAGTGATGATTTTTATATCCAAGATTGGGTTATAAAAGGTACTGCAGCTTCAATTTTAGTCTTCTGCCTGTCTGTCTTTCATTGCTCACTCTAGAAAATCCAGCTGACATGAGGTTGAGCAGCCCCATGGAGAGGACAGAGTAGAGAAGTGAGATTTCTTACCAAGAGCCTCACAGGCAAGCTTGGAAGTGGATCCTCCAGCCCAGTCAATAGTTCCAAAGGCTGCAGCTGTGGCTGACAGCTTGCCCACAACCTCGAGAGCAACCCTGAGCCAAAGCCACCTGCTAAGCCACTCCTAGATTCCTCACCCTCGGAAATTATGGGAGATAATATGCATTTGTTGTTTCACAGTATGGAGTAATCTGTTACACAGCAATACGTAACTAAAAATACATTAGGCTGTGCTAGGAGTTGCTAGCGTTTGGAAGAAGAAACCCCTGAAGCCTAGGGATTCTTTGTCAAAGGAACAGGTTTTGAAGGAAGGATGAGTTTGTAAGAAGTGGTAGAGTCTAATGTGCTGTAGACACAAGTAGAAGTGAACCAGGCAGAGGCGTGGGAGGGTTTCAGACAAGCTCCATGGGCAGTGGGTCAAGAGCCACGGATGGCAGCCCAGAATGTCTACACTTGATACAGGCAATGGAGCACAAGTAGCATCCCTGAGCAAGAGGATGACTGGGCAGTAACAAGGAGTGTGAGTCGCCACTTGGGGGTGTATAAAAGATGAAATAGCGTTTAAACTCAGAGGCAGAGAGGTCAAACAGGAGCCTTCTATAACGACCCCATGGGGGAAATAAACAGCTGAACTGGGGCACAGCTGAAGTAGGAATGGATTGAAGAGATGAATGGGAGTACAGCAGGCACATGGTCTACCACACTGAACGCTGGCCTCCCACGGCTGCCTGTCAGAGCCTGAGGTTTCTGAACACTCACTTGGTCATTTAATCTGTGTGCATACTTAGTCACATGCCTGAGGACAAAGCTACCACAGGACACATTCTTCAGTCAAGGCATCACCATTCATGCATATAACATGCTGTTCTGGTACACAATGCATTGCACTACAAAATTAATGCCATAAATATTGTAGATGTCCCCTGTAGATGTCCCAAAATTACAGTAAATCTGTAAGCTTCATTTCCTCTTAAATCAACTCGACTGCAAGCACTGACTTCAAATTACACTATCTCTAATAAAATGAAGTGAACTAATAATAATAATAAAAGAGGACACATGGAATACTGAGAAAATTCAAAAAATAATCCTTTCTAACAGTGACAGGTCTGAGGAGGAAAGGCCTGCAGAATAATATTAGTATTATCAATCTCATCAAGTCATCCTGTGTAACAAAAGAAAAATCATCAATGGATATTCAAAGAATATTGAGATCCAGGGATTTTTTGGTTATTTGGGAAGTGGACACTGCCCAACTACTCTGAGGTTGTCATATCCACTGTGCATGTTAAGTGCAATTAGGGCCATTCTAGGGGTAACTACAGCAGGAAAACTGACAAAAGAGCCATAGCTTTTGGCAGACTGTGTCTCTTGACTAACAGAAATCTTAAGAGACTGGAGGAAGAGGGCCGGGCGTGTTGCTTCACGCCTGTAATCCCAGCACTTTGGGAGGCTGAGGCGGGCAGATAACTTGAGGTCAGGAGTTGAGACCAGCCTGGCCAACATGCTGAAACCCCGTCTCTACCAATAAACAAAAATTAGCTGGGCGTGGTGGCACACGCCTGTAGTTCCAGCTGCTCAGGAGGCTGAGGCAGGAGAATTGCTTCAACCTAGGAGGCAGAGTTTGCAGTGAGCCGAGATTATGCCATTGTATTCCAGCCTGGGCGACAGAGCAAGACTCCAACCCAAAAAAAAAAAAAAAAAAAAAGACCGGGTGCTGTGGCTCACGCCTGTAATCCCAGTACTTTGGGAGGCCAATGGGGGCAGATCACAAGGTCAAGGGATCAAGACCATCCTGGCCAACATGGTGAAACTCCATCTCTACTAAAAATACAAAAATTAGCTGGGCGTGGCGGCGTGCACCTGTAGTCCCAACTACCTGGGAGGCTGAGGCAGGAGAATTGCTTGAACCCGGGAGGTGGAGGTTGCAGTGAGCCGAGATCCCACCACTGCACTCCAGCCTGGTGCCTGGCGACGGAGCAAGACTCTGTCTCAAAAAAAAAAAAAAGAAAAAAAAGAAAAAAAAAAGAGGCTGGAAGAAGAGAATTAACACGTCCTTGGGGTGAAAACAGCATGTGTGGCCATTCCTTCCCAGACGTGCAAGGTTAGTGCCCAGCTAGCTTAGTATATGTGGGAGGTCTTTTGGTCTTTTAGCCTACACTCATTTTGTAATTAGGAAAACTGAGGCTGAGAAAGTTAAAGCTAGTGACTCAAGTCACACAGCATAATGATTAGATCAGGGCTAGCATCCAGATTTACTAAGGGAATAGCACTATTCAACCCTGGACAGGGAGAGACTCAATCACCCATATTGGTAGCTCGCTAAAGGATCCTCTGTCACTGAGTTCCGTCAGCGGAACTATAAAAGACAAGAGCTGAAAGAAAGCTCCTTCCTGTCTTTGACATGTCAGAGTGGAATGCTGATCAGCTTTCTTATGAGGAACACGTGCTAAGAACCCAGCTTGAAGGACCTGTTCTTCTCTGCTTGCTATGATCAGACAAGGGGACTGTCATCACAGCTTAGAGGCCAGTCCTGCTAACATCATACTGTACTGGGACCACAGTGAGGCTCGGCAAGCGTCCTTTTAGATTAAAAAGCAGCAGAGGTAGGGACATTTGTTCATGAAAGCTGGACATGATCAATTCACAGAAATACAAACATATCTCTATTTGGGAAACAGTGAAGTCTGTGTACAGTATATACATATAAATAGCAAGACCGCTGGATGAGGGAAGAGAGAGTCCCTCTCCATCCCAAAAATTGTAACAGAAAACCTATATTCACATCCGGGCTTCACCACTTAGCCATGTAACCTGAAGGTTATTTCACTTCCTGGAGCCTTGTTTACCCAAATTGTAAAATAGAAATAAATATCCTCTTCCTTGCCAACCTGTCAAAAAGACCACAGGAGAGAAGTACCTACACAGTCCCCAGCCCAGACTCATAAGCAGCCATGGCAACCCTCCATGCACAATCAGACAGGGAGCCTCCTGGAACTTGTTCTCCATTTGTACACGAGTCCTACACTACCAGACTTGGGCCAGAGCACCTGTCCTCCCAGCTCCAGAACTCCCACTCCTCCTCTCCTACCATGCATACTTCATCTGCCGATTATGAAATGTGCTATTTTTGTCCAGACTTTGATTTCTGCTCAACGTTCTTCTTTCTAGTTCTGCCTGTCTTGGCTAGAAACCCAGCCTTATCCCACCTGAATCCCCCCACGCTGCAGCCACGCCAGCCCAGGGGGCATCGAATGCAGCCAGGCACTTTCACTTACATTGTCCTTACCTCTGTGATGGTGGAGCCTGGACAAATAATGTCCCATTGACATTTGAGTTCATCTTTGTTTTACTTTCTTTTTTCTTTTTTTGAGATGGAGTCTTGCTCTGTTGCCCAGGCTGGAGTGCAGTGGCGCAATCTCGGCTCACTGCAATCTCTGCCTCCTGGGTTCAAGCCATTCTCCTGCCTCCTGGGACTACCATGCCCAGCTAATTTTATATATATATATATATATATATATATATATATATATATATATATAATTTTTAGTAGAGATGGGATTTCATCGTGTTAGCCAGAATGGTTTCAATCTCTTGACCTTGTGATCCGCCCACCTGAGCCTCCCAAAGTGCTGGGATTACAAGCGTGAGCCACTGTACCCAGCCTGTACTTTCATACTTTTTGGAGGCAAGCAGCAAAGACAGCTTTGGCTGCCCTGCATGTTAGTTGGTGCTCATGTGAATTAAATGTCCCTATCTTCATCACCCTGCCATGAGATGGATGCTCCCACTGATGTGGTTGTTTCAGAGGCAGAAGTGTCTCGTCCCTAAAATCTCTGCCAAACTCTAGTTGCCTGAGTTTCCCCATCCCTTCCTTTCACCAACTGGTAAGTAAACAAGCCAGATGCCAAAGCTAAAAGTGCAATCCAAAGACCACCCATCCACTTCCGTTTACAAGCACATGTCTCCTGACATCTCTCTCCTCTGGCAGATGGAGCGAGCACAACCTCTTGAGAGAGATTAGGTGGAGCCCTGGGACACCGCTAAAACAGAGCTCCCAAATTCTGATGGGCTGGAGACTCCAGAGTGAGAGGAAATACAACATCCTTTCCCGTCAACATGGCCCTTTCTTCACATTAACTCTTAGGGCTTGATTCCAGCCTGTCCCTTCACAAGGACACCATTCACATACAACCACATTTTGCCTGAAAAAGAGAAACCTGAATAAGCAAAGAGCCCTCCATTGACGTGCAGGACAAAGTCCGTTTCCAAGCCTCCCATCTCTTAGCCAGGCGGCTGACAGCCTCTTTCTCTTTTTTCCTCCAAAGGAAGGCCAACATGATTAAAGTTCTGACCCTTTCGTTCCCGCTTGGAACTTTTACAACTGGTGATTAACAGCCTCTTAAACAAGAGTGATCCTCTACTCACTATATATTTGGCTACTAAGTACATTTGATTCAAAAGTAAAAGAAACATGTGTTCATTGTCCCATTTCCTTGGGAAACTCAGAAGTCACAGACTAAACAACGAAGAAACCTATGGAATAGTAAGAGAAGGATTATAGGGTGACCAGCACGTGTTCTTCAAATGACATAAATTACTAAGTAAGGTTTATTTCCCCCCTTTATAATTAAGACCAAGGGTAAGAGTAACTCCAGCCACTTTCAACAGTTACATGTCACAGGAAGAACAATGTCCCATTCCTAACTCATGCAACTGCCTTTGGCATCCCCAAAGGTTCTCATTTCACCATGGAGTCAAGGTAAAGCTTCGTGGTAGAGAACATTTTGCAGCTATGAATCACAGTTGCCACGAAGAAAATGTTTCCCCTCCACTCCCTGACTTGCTGAGCATCCTCGTCTATGCTCCTACGTGCCAATTATAAGTTCCTATCACACGACCAAAGGATCACAAAGGTGAGGAAATCCTCCAGCTCTGCTCCTTAGCCCACAATTCTAACCTCAGCTCTGAATGTTTCCACATCCCAAGACAGGTTGATAATCTCTGCCTTCTCCGCCAAAGTGCTCAGACGGGCCTTTAGGGAAGGATAAACACAGAGACTGAAATGTCAAATATCACTCTGGTCTACTTCATTTCCCTCTACCGGAGGCTCAGAAAGAGTGGTACACAGGAGTCCACATTATTTTATTCTCTAAAATAATGCCAGGGGCCAGGGGCCAGCAGCCAGCGGCCAGGGGCCAGGTGCAGATGCTCATGCCTATTGTCCAAGTACTTTGCGAGACTGAGGTAGGGGTTTAAACCCACGAGTACAGGACCAGCCTGGGCAACATAGTGAAACCCTGTCTCTACAAAAAATAATAATAATAAAAAAAAATCAGCCAGGCATTAGTGGCACACACCTGTAGTCCCAGCTGCTTGGGAGGCTGAGGTTAAGGATGCAGGGAGCCATGACCATGCCACTGCATTCCTGCCTGAGACCCTGTCTCAAAACATCTATAAAATAAAACTAAAATTCCTTTAGCCCAATCACTATAATATTCTGATTGGATGCCCAGTCTTCTGTCTGGTTTAGACTCTGATCACAGTCATTATCTAATCTTTTAGTTAAATGTTATAAAACTTACATAGCATATCTCATATAAGCCTTTCTCCCATGCACATCTGAGATGCATAAAATAACAGTAATAAAAAGAGTAATAACATTAAAAACAGTATTTATTGGGTACTTACTATATGCCACCCTTGAAGCACTTCATATATATTATTTCAATGAATCTTCGTAACAATCTATGAGGTAGGTTGTTATGGAATTCTGTTTGTTTCATTTCGTCTTTATATGTAATTACCTGCTCTCCTGTTCTTCCTTCCTCCCCTGCCCCAATGCCACAAACCACACCCTTGGCTCAATATGTTCACGTATACGTAAACAAATCCACCCCACAGGGTCACTGGCAAGATAATTCCAACTCCTAGCCCACTCATAGCATCACCTCTTATGGAACTTAAAAAAGATTTGAGATCTCAGAAATCTCTCTTTCTAAAACATCCCAAAAATACCCTGAACAAGAAAGCCAAGCTGTTTCATTTAGAATCAGAGAAACAGCCATCATTTGACCAACCCATATTCGGAACACGCACTACTGAAAAGCACTCCCTGGAATAAACAAAGCCAAGGACCACTTTCATCATTCTTGCTCCTCATAGTATACATTTTGAGTCTGTGGTTTTCTCAGGACTCATTTTCACTTTTCTCTTAGGACTGTTTCAAGATGCAAGGCGTTAAGCATAAACTCTGGCAGTTACATGCATGTTACATACATGCACAAACTCAGGCAGTTAGTTACATACCTTCATCCCTGCAAACATTTTGATTAAATGCCAATTAATTAAATATCTCCCAAGTGGTCTTATTTGAGGGTTCCCTGGACGCCTTTATTTAGAGGTAGCAATTAGAGCCCAGTTGGGGAAGACTCATCACCATATGGAAACAGAGGCTGTGGAAATACCTTGGAAAGAGTCATTCCTGAGTCTTCATGGTGTTGAGGACAAGTGTAAGGAAGCTAGGCCTTCATGAATCCCCCAGACACTCACAAGAATATTTGTCAAACAAGACTCAGATGATTGGGTCTCAGAGACCCAACATTACTTTGCTGATTAAATGTTGAAAATAAATTCATAAACATGTCAAGGCACCATTTCTCCAGGTAATGATCTAGAGATTAAGAAACACTAAATCTGTCGGACCCAATCACGTGGGACATGCTTGACAAATATCACCTCATTCCCTCTCTAAAATCAATGAGAGACAGTGAAAAGATAATGGGGCTTTTCAGCAGATTGGAACTGGGTCCTTACTTTGGCTGTGCATTGGCAGTTAGGGATCATGGAAATGGTGTCCCTCAAAAGGCGAATTTTCCTCATTATAAAATAAGATCAATTCACATGAAACATTAGGGTTAAATGAGATGGTTTGTGACATGCAGTAAACGCTTTAACTTCCTTTGCTCTACAGTTATAACAATGAAACACCATTCACCATAATACTCCAAAATCAAAGTGCTTGCAAGACGAACAACAATTTCCAATTCAACACAGCAGCAGATCAGCTGTCCAGACTCTACAAACTCCGTAACTCCTGAGCCTACCTGAAAACTTACTTTATTAACTGGCTAAAACCTCCTAAAGCTGTTTGCGTAATACTTTTCCCTGGGGAAATGATTATTTGGACATGATCTGAAAAACATAAACAGTTGCATCCATTTTACATGGGGTAAAAATATCCTAGAAAATCAGGGCAGGTAAAATCAATGTACATATGAAGGACTATCAAAACAATTCAAACAGAATTAAACTTGGGCTTCACTTTGATGAACTGTACATGCTCAAAAATAAAATATAACCAACCAAAATACATTTCTGTCTACAGCTGTAACATTAACATTGGTGGCGGCTTGTTTACATTTTCGGCCAAGAAGTGTTCTTCCATCTGGTCACATACCCGGCATTACACACATATTTTAAAGTTATTTAAATATTTCATGTGTGAAAACAGAGAGGTTACTTCATGTAGGCAAATCTGGAAGAAGTCAAGTGCTAAATATGCTGCAAAGATCCTGCTTAACCCACGGAAACTGACATTTTTCTTTCAGCCTGCCAGTTAAATGCCTACTCTGCTTTTTAATTCATTCACCCACTTCTACAAACATTTGCACTGACATTTTGCCAAAGAGCTATTCCACAAATCTCTAATGGGGAGGGGAAAAAAGGAGTACAACAAATATAACATACATTTTATACTCTGGGGGCATCTTCAAAAACTCTGGCCCCCAGGTAAGGTTCCAAATCAAGCCAGATAAAATAAGTGACATCAGCGCTTTTATAATACTGTACTATTATATATGCATGCCACAAGAGGCTACCCATTCATATGGGAGATAATCTGACTACCACGTGACCCATTTCCTATTCCCAACATATTAAGTTGGGATTGTGTAACAGACCCACTATTTTGCAGACTAACAGTATACTGCTGAGGTCATATTTCTAACCTGAAGAAAACCCTGTGAAATAAGCCAACCTGTCCAGTTTTATACACTAGCCTCTAGAATCTACATGTTATACTAATTTCTAAATCCTTCTAGAAAAAGTAAGACCCAAGATCTGGTCACGTACAGCCAGTAGCAGAAAAACCAGCAAAATGACGGCATGACTAAGCTTCCATTATAGAAAGCGTTCACTTCCCCTTGTGGTTCTGATGGACCAAAGAGAAGAAAAGAAAACAAACGCATTCAGAGGGCCCCTGGGAACTTGCCAGAGTAACTCTGGAATTCCCCAGGTTCTGGACCGCCACAGGAAATTTTTTATTTCCTGAGTTAATCTATCTATTCGAATTGTGTTAACATATCACAAATTCAGTTTCATTACGGGATTCTCAATGAGGCAGCGCATTGAGAATGTTAACGCACATGTGTACATACAGCCCCCCTCTGCTCGGTCCTGAATGTCTGGCATTCCACTATAAGGACAGACCAAGACGCTCTGGCGAGCCAGAGGAGTGACAAGCTGGCTTCCCACCACCCCTTCTGCCCATCCTTACACCTGCCTCCTTGCTGTTACTTGCAACTTCAGAATTCTGCACTGTAAGACTCTTCCCCCGATGTTCTCATAGCTAATTCTTCAACCATCTTCAAATGCATGTTTTCACTTAAATGTCACCATCATACTTAATATTTCTTTTTTTTTTTTTTTTTTTTTTTTTTTGAGACAGAGGCTCACTCTGTCACCAAGCCGGAGTGCAATGGCGCAATCTCCGCTCAATGCAACCTCCGCCTCCCAGTTTCAAGTAATTCTCCTGCCTCAGCCTCCCAAGTAGCTGGGACTACAGGTGTGCGCCACGATGCCTGGCTAATTTTTGTATTTTTGGTAGAGACGAGGTTTCACCATGTTGGCCATAATGGTCTCAATCTCTTGACCTCGTGATCCGCCTGCTTCAGCCTCCCAAAGTGCTGAGATTACAGGCATGAGCCACCACGCCTGGCCTTACTTAATATTTCAACCACTTTACATCTCTCTTTATTTTGCTCTATGTCAACTTTTTTTCATTAACACTTATTTTATTAAATAAAAAACAAAATAAAACTATAGCATATTTATTTATGTATGTTGCTTATTATTCTGTTTGCCCAGGCAGAATAGTTAAGTTCCAAGACAGCAAAAGTCCTTCGCTATTTTGCTCACTCATACGGCCTAAGTGCCTAAAATAACTTCTGGCACAGAGCAATAGGCTCTTAAATCTTCCTAGAACAAAGAACATCCAAGACGTGTACATGACCGGTCTTGGATCTTATTTGTTCTAGGAAGATTTAGAAATTCGTACTTAATCATTTGCCTGCCTAGTGTGTATACTTTGCAAAGTAGAGACACATGTGTATAGTATGTAGATTCTGGAGGCTATGTATAAAACTGCAACAGGTTGGTTTATTCAGAGAAGACGTCAATACAACTTTCACAGCTTAAGAGAAATTAATGCCTGTCTTCAAAGCTTCAAAGGGCAGTGAATAACTGAACTGTCAGAGACAGAAACATTATCTCATAGGACAATTTTCTAGGGCTCCACTAAGAAAAGACTAAGCTGGGAATTCTCATCTCCCAGGAGACAGACTCTACACCAGAGGAAAGAACCCAGGTGGTTATCACCTGGTAGAAGTTAGACAGCAAGCTCAAGCAGATGTGAACAGACTGTACACCTCTCAAAGCACGCCACTGCAGGGTCTCTTCAATCTGAAGTTCAAGGCTCTCAAATCTAGTATCTACCCACCGTATCTCTCATTCATTCCACCATTCATCGCATGTGTGGTAAGCTGGGCAGCGGGGCTAGACTTGCGGGTACTTCTCCACATTCCACAGCAAAGACGTGCTTGCTATCAAGTCCCTACCTGAAGAAGCCAGGCCCCACCCAGATACACATACATGTCTGAAAACCTTCGGCTTCAGGCTCAGCCCTGCACACTGCTGAGTCAGCCCTGACCAAGCCTATCAGTGGACTGGGAGCCCCACCCCGTCTCCCTGTGGCCTAGATCACTTGGGCTGCTCTAAATCCACTGTGAACCATAATCCAAAGGGCAGTATAAATGACTCAAACTACAGCACACTGTATCAGCCGCCCTAAACCACAGGCCACCCCCAACTCGAAGCTACCAAACCCCAGAGTAGTTTAAGATCTTTGTAACTTCCTCCCACGTTTACAGTCATTTTTAAATATGTCTTCTTTCCTGTGACTCACGGTGTGTGGAGCGAATAGTATAGTTAAGCGCACAGAATTTGCAGTTAAACCAAGCTTGCTCTGCCACTAATTCACTGTGTGACTTATCTGTGCCTTCTTCCTTACCGGCAAAACGGCATCAGTAATTGTACCTATGAAGTAGAGTAATTGAAAAGACAAATGAATTTAAAAGGTAAACCTCATGGAACAATGAACATAGAACACATTCCAGATATTACTCCTATAAGCAAATGTGGTATATCCACACAGCAGAATATGATTAACTTATAAAAAGAAATAAAGTACTGTTACATGGATAACCTTAAAAACATTATGCTAAGTCAAAAAAGCCAGACACAAAAGGTCACCTATTATACAATTCCTATTTTTTTTTCTTTTTTTTTTTTTTGAGACGGAGTTTCACTCGTTACCCAGGCTGGAGTGCAATGGCGTGATCTCGGCTCACCATAACTTCCGCCTCCTGAGTTCAGGCAATTCTCCTGCCTCAGCCTCCTGAGTAGCTGGGATTACAGGCACACGCCACCATGCCCAGCTAATTTTTTGTATTTTTAGTAGAGATGGGGTTTCACCATGTTGACCAGAATGGTCTCGATCTCTTGACCTCGTGATCCACCCACCTCGGACTCCCAAAGTGCTGGGATTACAGGTGTGAGCCACCGTGACCAGCCTATACAATCCCATTTTTATGAAATGTCCAGCACAGGCAAATCCATAGATTCAGAAGGGAGATTTTTGACTGCCAAGGGCTGTTGGGTAGGGGTGGGAGTGGTGACTGCTAATGGGTATGGGTTTTTTTGATTTTTGTTTTTTTTTAATACAGAGTCTTACTCTGTCATCCAGGCTGGAGTGCAGTGGCACGATCTCGGCTCACTGCAAACTCCGCTTCTTAGGCTTAAGCAAATTCTCCTGCTTCAGCCTCTTGAGTAGCTGGGACTACAGGCGCGTGCCACCATGCCCAGATAATTTTTGTATTTTTAGTAGAGATGGCGTTTCACCATGTTGGCCAGAATGGTCTCCATCTCCTGACCTCGAGATCCACCCACCTCAGCCACCCAAAGTGCTAGGACTACAGGCGTGAGTCACCGTGCCCGGCCGGCTGGGTATGGGGTTTCTTTTGGGGGCAATCAAAAAATTCTAAAATTAGAAAGTGATCATTATGAATTTTGTATATATACTAAAACCAATAAATTGCTACTTTTTTCTTTCTTATTTTGAGACAAAGTCTCACTCTGTCACCCAGGCTGGTGCGCAGTGGCACGATCTCGGCTCACTGAAACCTCCACCTCCCAGGTTCAAGCAATTCTCCTGGCTTAGCCTCCAGTGTAGCTGGGATTAAAGGGATGCACCGCCACACCCTGCTAATTTTTGTATTTTTTTTGTAGAGACAGGATTTTGCAATGTTCACCAGGCTGGTCTCAAACTGCAGACCTCAAATGATCTGCCTGCCTTGGCTTCCCAAAGTGCTGGGATTACAGTTGTGAGCCACCACGCCTGGCCTATTTTTAAAAGGTTATTATTTATCTTCCGCCTCTATGAGCTACTCCAAGACAGTGCCAAGTCTTATTGCTGTATCCTCTAAAGTATCCAACACAAAGCGAGACATGCTAACTGTCAAATAAACTAAGTAACCAATGACGAATGTGGAGCCAACATTTTCTAGGAAACATCAACAAAGACTAAAACAACTGGGCAGCTTCGAGGAATGACTGGCACACTTGGGCCAAGTTTTATCCCCCAGGCATCTGGAGTCGTGCCAGTGTACACTGATTCACTGTGGCTGAGGGTCAAGGGCAAGTTCTGCCAACAGGGAAAATGATCAGAAAGCAGAACTCAGACCAGTTCAGGGAGAGCAAACAGGGAGCAAGACACCTCCTTCATCCTTTCAACCAGGATTCATAATCAGAGACACCATTCAGCATACACAGCATCCACTTCCAAAGTGCAGACCAGATCTATGTGTATGGTCACTCTTCCATCGATGTAATTGCTACAAAAGTGAGTGAACTGGAAAGAAAGGCTGTGAAGAGGAAGAATGCCATAGGAAACAAACAGCCCTTATTTCAAAGCAGCAGGTTTTTGCTTGCTTTGTTTTTTGCTTGAACTGGCAGTCAGTAAAGAATTTTTAAATATCTTCTAGCCCACAGCTGAGCCACCCTTGCAACCTATATCATATACGGGTTCTAGAGGTCATTTCATAGCAGAAAATTTTAAAGGAGGGAAAAACAGAAGAGGGAGAAGTAAGCAAATGCCTCAAACAGAAAAACAGTCCATTTCATAGTGAAAAGAAAAAATAGGCTGGGTGCAGTGGCTCATGCCTGTAATCCCAGCATTTTGGGAAGCCGAGGCAGGCAAATCATGAGGTCAGGAGTTCAAGACCAGCCTGGCAAACATGGTGAAACTCTGTCTCTACTAAAAATACAAAAAAGCCGGGTGCGGTGGCTCAAGCCTATAATCCCAGCACTTTGGGAGGCTGAGGCAGGTGGATCACGAGGTCAAGAGATCGAGACCATCCTTGTCAACATGGTGAAACCCCATCTCTACTAAAAATACAAAAAATTAGCTGGGCACGATGGCTCGTGCCTGTAATCCTAGCTACTCAGGAGGCTGAGGTAGGAGAATTGCCTGAACCCAGGAGGCGGAGGTTGCGGTGAGCCGAGATCGCACCATTGCACTCCAGCCTGGGTAACAAGAGCGAAACTCCATCTCAAAAAAAAAAAAAAAAAAAAAAAAAAACAGCTGGGTGTGGTGGCAGGTGCCTGTAATCCCAGCTACTCAGGAGTTTGAGTCAGGAGAATCGCTTGAAACCAGGAGGTGGAGGTTGCAGTGAGCCGAGATCATGCCACTGCACTCCAGCCTGGGCAATAGGAGCGAAACTCCATCTCAAAAAATAAAAATAAAAACTAGATTCTGTTTCTTGCACCTTTTCAAATCCAAAAGTAATAAATATAGGAAATGTGAAACAATGAGTGCAAAATAGAAACCAATGTCCATTTATTAGTATGGTTAACATAATTGAGACATGGATGGCTTCCAGAAGCAGGTGAAGACCAGCTGACTGTCAAATCCTCCAATTTTGCCCTAGAATTTTCAGAATGAGCTCGCCACCACTGACCTCCCCCACCTTCCAGTCACTTTAACCAAGACGCCTATCATTCTCTGTCTGTAGCATTCTCACTGCATTTCCAAATTACTCCAGGTTTTCCTGTTCCTACTTTCGGGACCACTTGGAAATCCAGATTCTTTAAAGTGCTTTTAAAAATATCCCATCATCTTTAATTTCTGTTAGCTATGCTTCTTTCTCCTTATCACTGCCCTAAATCCAGTTTTCGGTTCTCCCTCTGAAACCATTTTCATTGCCTTTGACCTGGTTTATATTTAGTATATTGACTTTTTGATCCATCGTCCACATAGTCCCAGCATTACAAATGGACAAATGAATGAATGAAGCCTAGACTCCTTAACTTGGCCTTTGAAACCAACCACACCCACCAACCACATCACCCCTTTAGGGTCTTCTCCCACTTCAGGACACCTCACTCCATCTCTCTACATCAACCAGAAGTCATTCAATTCCATGATGACCCCACCAGAATTTAACACTCCTTTCTTTAGGAGGCACTTTTGTGACAAATGGTTTTTCACACTAAGGTAGCATTTAATATAAGGTAACTTTCATCACTGGACACACCTATGGAGTTACGGCTCACTGCAGATTTAACAATGTCTTATATATAATGCCTTATTGTACCTCTAAGTAACCATAATGGGCCAAAATAAGGTGTTAAAACAATAGTGGTAGTGTTCTCACCTGAGTGTCACTCAATGAATGCACACTGAATATATAAATGAATGAGTGAACTCAACAGAAAAATGCTGAATATATTTATTTTGTACTATACTAAATATTTCACATACATTTCTGAGGGTTTCTTTTAATTCTGAAAAGACTTGTAGGTACAGGCAAACCTTGTTTGATGGTGCATTGCTTTATTGTGCTTCTCGGATAATTGTGTTTTTCTGCAAATTCAAGGTCTGTGGCAATCCTGTGTCGAGGAAGTGAGCACCATTTTTCCAACAGCATGGTTCACACATGTCTCTGGGTCACATTATGGTAATTCTCTTAATCTTTCAAATGTTTTCACTGTTATTACACTTTACGGTGATCTGTGATCTTTGATGTTACTACCGTAATTGTCTTGGGGCACCATGAATCACATCCATAGTGTGTTCTGACTGCTCCACGGTAGGCTGTTACCCCAGCTCTCTCCCTTCCTGTTGGCTTCCCTATTCCTTGAGACATAACAGCTTTGAAGTTAGGCCAATGAATAATCCTACAGTGATCTCCAAGAGTTCAAGTGAGTGGAAGAGTCACATGTCCTTCACCCTAAGATCAATGATAGAAACGGTTAAGCTTAGTGAGGAAGGCATGTCAAAAGCCGAGATGAGCTGAAAGTAGGCCTCTTGTGCCTAACAGTTAGCCAAGTTGCAAATGCAAAGGAAAAGTTCTTGAAGGAAATTAAAAGTGCTACTCCAGTGAACACATGAATGAGAGCAAAGTTAAACAGCCTTGTTAACAAGGAGAAAAATTTAGTGGCCTAGACAGAATACCAAAAGCCAAAGTCCAATCCAGAGCAAGGCCCTATCTTCAATTCTCTCAGAGCTGACAGAGGTGATGAAGCTGCAGAAGAAAAGTCTGAAGCTGGAAGGAGCTGGCTCATGAGATTTAAGGAAATAAGTCATCTCTATAACATAAAAGTGTAAAGTGAAGCCACCAGTGCTGACTGGAAACTGCAGCAAGTTATCCAGAGGCTCCAGCTAAGATAGCTGATGAAAGTGGCTACAGTAAACAACAGCTTTTCAATGGAGATGAAATGGTCTTGTATTCGGAGGAGATGTCAATACAACTTGCATTGTTTGAGAGACTGGTTAATGCCTGGCTTCAAGGCTTCAAAGCTTCAAAGGGCAGGCTGATTCCCATCAGGAGCTAATGCAGCTAGTGACTTTAAATGTAAGCCAATGCCCATTTACCATTCCCAAAATCCTCAAGGTCTTTTAAGAATTATGCTAAATCTACTCTGCCTGTGCTCTATAAATGGAAAAACAAAGGCTAGATGACAACACATCTGTTTACAGCATGGCTTACTGAATATTTTAAGCCCACGTTGAGACCCACTGCTCAGAGAAAAAGATTCCTCTCAAAATATTTCTGCTCATTGACAATGTACTTGGTCACCCAAGAACTCTGATGGAGATGTACAATAAAACTAATGCTGTTTTCATGGTCTGCTGATACAACATCCATTCCGCAAGTCATGTATCACTGAGTAATTCTGAAGTAAATTTGAAGGCTCAGATGATTATCAGCATTTTTTAAGCAAATATTCCCCTGCCCTCCCAAGACAGTCTTGCTCTGTCATCCAGAGCTGGAGTGCAATGGCACCATCTCAGCTCACTGTAGCCTCCACCTCCTGGGTTCAAGCAGTTCCCCTGCCTCAGCCTCCAAGTAGCTGAGATTACAGACACACCACCATGCCCAGCTAACTTTTGTATTTTTAGTAGAGATGGGGTTTCACCATGTTAGCCAGGCTGCTCTCAAACTCCTGACATCATAATCCACCCGCCTCGTTCCCACAAAGTGCTGAGATTACAGGAGTAAGCCACTGCACCCAGCCAACCAATAAGGCATTTTTTAAATTAAGATATGTATGTTTTTAGACAATGTATTATTGTACACTTAATAGACAATAGCATAGGGTAAACATAACTTTTATATGCACTGGGAAACAAAAAATTTGTGCAATTCATTTTATTGCAATATTCACTTTCTAGTGATGGTGTGGAATTGAACCCACAATATCTCTGAGGTATGCCTCTATGCAGTATCATCTCCATTTACAAATAAGGAAATTGAGGTTCCAGTTTGTAAAATCATAGTGTCAAAACACAGAAGTGCCAGGATTCAGTACCAGGTCCATTTACTCCAGAACCTATTCTCTTGACGACTAACCTGTCCAGTTTCCTGCTCCTCCTTTTCTACCTCTTCCATTTATAGAACAGAAGATGAAGCTTCAAAGAAGTTATAAAGCAAGACAGGCTGAGCGTGGTGGCTCATGCCTGTAATCTCAGCACTTTGGGATTACAGGCTCAAGTGATCCTTCTACCTCAGCCTCCCAAATAGCTGGACTAGAGGTGCACTCCACCAAGCCCAGCTAGTTTTTGTATTTTTTGTAGAGGTGGGTTTCAGCATGTTGCCCAGGCTGTTCTTGAACTTCTGGGCTCAAGCAATCTGCCCATCAGAGCCTCCCAAAGCGTTGGAATTACAGGTATAAGGTCAGGAGTTTGAGACCAGCCTGGCCAACATGGTGAAACTCCATCTCTATTAAAAATACAACATTACAAAAATTAGCTGGGTGTGGTGACGCAAGCCTGTAACTCCAGCTACTCGGGGGCTGAGGCAGGAGAATCACTTGAACCTAGGAGGCAGAGGTTGCAGTGAGCCGAGATCGTGCCACTGCTCTCCAGCCTGGGTAACAGAGCAAGACTCTGTCTCCAACAGTAAATAAAAAATAAATAAGAAAATAATAATAATAAAGCAAGACAAAGGCAGAATCAGAGACCTACATGCTGTCATGTTTCCAATGTTCAGAACAAAATCAGTCAAAGGAGACTCTGACTGCATGCAGAGCGGATGCTCTGGTCTTATTAGAGGTCTGGTTTGAGGCAGTAAGATATAGTCCCTTGCACACAGACTCTAACACTAGACCTGTAGACTCCATGCTTAGGTTTAAAATCCAGCTGCTATTCTTTTCTTTTTTTTTTTTGAGACAGAGTTTCGCTCTTGTTACCCAGGCTGGAGTGCAATGGCACGATCTCCGCTCACCGCAACCTCCGCCTCCTGGGTTCAGGCAATTCTCCTGCCTCAGCCTCCTGAGTAGCTGGGATTACAGGCACGTGCCACCATGCCCAGCTGATTTTATTTATATATATATATATATATATATATATATATATATATATATTTTTTTTTTTTTTTTTTTTTTTTTTTTTCAGTAGAGACGGGGTTTCACCATGTTGACCAGGATGGTCTCGATCTCTTGACCTCGTGATCCACCCGCCTTGGCCTCCCAAAGTGCTGGGATTACAGGCTTGAGGCACCGCGCCCGGCCTATTCTTTTCAACTATGTAATCTTAAGCAGATCACTCCACTACTCTAAATTTCAGTTTTTCCATGGGTTAAATGAGAATCACAGTGCCTACCCTACCAGATTCTACAGGGAGAAATAAGGAAACAGAAGAAGTAGGCAATAAGCACCATGAGGAAGAGACCCAATTAATCTCTTTCACAGCTCTCCCTCAGCACCTGGCATTGCCCTTGGCATGTTTTCCGAAATCTGAATCACAAGGTGTTTTTGTTTTTTTTTCTTTTGAGACAGTCTTGTTCTTTCACCCAGGCTGGAGTGCAGCGGTGTGATCTCAGCTCACCGCCACCTCTGCCTCCCAGGCTCAAGTGATCCTCCTACCTCTCAAGTAGCTGGACTATAGATGCACTCTACCAAGCCCAGCTAATTTTTGTAATTTTTGTAGAGGTGGGGTTTCTCCATGTTGCCCAGGCTGTTCTTGAACTTCTGGACTCAAACAATCTATCCATCTGGCCCTCCAAAAGTGTTGGGATTACAGGTGTGAGCCACTGTGCCTGGCCAAATCACAGCATTTTTGATTCTTCTCTTGTCTACTAATTATATTCTGTCTATTTGAGATCTAAGCATAGGAAATGATTTAAAAAGAAAAACAATAACAATGATGATGACATTATTATCACCCTAAAACATAAGCAAAGGAAGAAAAGATCACATACTACAGTCAGCAAACAAGAAAATAAAAAAGGACTCGCACTTCATTACAGCTGCTGTGACTGTATGTTTTCATATCGAGAGACTTAAAGGTAGAAAAAAGAAAGGCAAACAGAAATATGATTAAATAGATTAAGAAACTCAGCAGATATTCTAACAATTTAATCAAAAACAACAGGCCTTCCAAAATAAATTGAAAGATCTGCTCAGAGAAGCAATTGAAGGCTCAAATTGAACAGTCTCGGCAATTTGTGGGAGAAAAGAGATTCTGAAATGGCATAATGTAAGAACAAAGAACAAAGCATTTTTATCTGGCTCCCAAACAATTAAATGAACCTGCCAATTCCATGTGGAAGATAGGCTTTAAAGAACTGCAGTCAAGTCAAGGGAAGATTCAAAGTCAACCAGAATTCATTAGATGCCAGAAGAGAAACAGCTGCAGATTTCTAAACAGGCATCTCCAGTCGAGGCCAGTAGGAGCCCAGGGCAGCCTAGAGCTGTTGGAGACTCAAAGAGAAACCACTCTTTTATCCCTTTCAGCATCCACATCTTGCCCACCTTCTGGACCCAGTTCCTCCCATAGGCATCACTAGTCCACATGTACGTAATCCCTGTGGAGTTACGGAAATGAGGCTAAAGAGAAAAAATCCCTGGTTGTGGGCTAGGAAGGTGTATGATCAATCCTGACTCTGTCTTCCATGCAGTCAGGGAGGAAGATTCTTCAAGAATCCTCCTTCTGAGACCATCTCATCTGTGACATGGGACAAAGGTGAAAACACACTGCACAAGGAATTCAGTTCGTAAGTCAGTGGACCTGGTAAAATCACATATGATAAAAGCGGCCTTAGGCCGGGCACGGTAGTTCACGCCTGTAATCCCAGCACTTTGAGAGGCTGAGGAGGGCAGATCACCTGAGGTCAGGAGTTTGAGACCAGCCTGACTAACCTGGAGAAATCCCATCTCTACTAAAAATACAAAAATT
This sequence comes from Saimiri boliviensis, assembly GCF_048565385.1. Classification (NCBI taxonomy): domain Eukaryota; kingdom Metazoa; phylum Chordata; class Mammalia; order Primates; family Cebidae; genus Saimiri; species Saimiri boliviensis. The sequence goes on from NC_133456.1 coordinate 81,099,520, forward strand.
AGCCAGGCATGGTAGTCCACACCTGCAATCTCAGCCACTAGGGCGAGGCTGAGGCAGGAGAATCGCTTGAACCCAGAAGTGGAGGTTGCAGTGAGCCAGTATCACACCATTGCAATCCAGCAGGGACAACAAGAGCCAAACTCTGTCTAAAAAAACTAAAACAACATCCAAAAAAAAAAAAAAAAAAGTGGCCTTGGAAACCTGTAAATTCACTGAAAAGGTAGGGTTGGCATGTTTTAATGCCTATGTCATAAGAGACACAGGGGATCTGAGACCAAAAGAGAGAGAAAAGAGAACAGACTTACATCTCCCACGAGCTATCCCCTGCCCCTCAGCACGGCCTCACGGTTGAGGCTCCGGACCCCACATCACCAGCACCATTTCCATTGCTCTCACTCCCTCAGTTTTTTCCAAGTCATATTCCTGTACTTTAAAGGACATAAAATATAACTTCCTACTATAATTCCTGTCTGAATCCTAGGGATGTCTGAATATCAATACATCAAAACAAAGGTGAACGCGCTACACAAACAAAAAAGTATTTTACAAATAATGTTATTCCTTTGACATGCTGTAAACTTCTGCAGATGAGGATTCACATTTCCCCCTCAGTATTTCTAGTATTTAATACTGAATGCCTATCATGCTTTCTAGGCACTCAACTTAAAAAATGGACAGACAGACAGACGGAGCTACAAATCAACCAGCCCTGAATGCACAGTCTGCTGCAGGTTATCAAGGGCACAAGGTATGTTCCCAGGCTTGTCATTTAACTGCTCACAATCTAGTTGGAGACGGTATCATCCCGGGAAGAAGACAGTGTCAAAGACAATATGCCTATATTTACAGATATACAGGTATTGCAAAATAGACTCTGCTCACAGGGTACCCCCCATCAGCACAAACCATGGAACAATCTGTGAACTGGGATCATCCACAAAGGATTTCTGCGCATGGTGAGACTTTCATCATACAAAATGGAAAAACTCTGGCACCACGAAAGCTCTTAGGAATCAGTTATTCAACTTTCTGATTTTAAGGTTGAGAAAACTAAGGCTTTGGAAGGGTTTCATGTGTGCTGGGCTCACAGAGTACTTCCTCAGCAAAGCCATGCTGGCAGCAAAGCAAGCCTGATCAAAAATATTCACTCCAGAATAATTTATTGAGCCCCATGAGGAAAAATGCTAGATAGCGTTTGAAGAGTATACACATACCAATACATGCATACTCTCTCTTATCTTTCACTGTCTCTCAATCTCTCCCTCCCTCATATGGCTGCTGCCCACAATAGATCTGAGGCAGTGCCAGATGAGGAGCGGGGGAAGAAGACAGCACTTTTGCTGTCAGATCCTAAATTCAAATTTCACCTTCCCAGTAAGACCTCCCTCTTGAAATACCTTATTTAAAATTATAACCCCCTATCCCTGCCCTACCCTCTAACATCCTACATGCATATTTCTTTTCTTTCCCCTGAGTAAAGGAAGGGCTCTGGGCAATGATCTGTGTGTTTTCTTCAGCACTTTATCCACAGCACCCGGCACAGAGCCTCGGACATATCAGGTACTCAAAAAAATGCCTTTTGAAAAGAATGAATAAACAAATGAATGAAAACAGAAATCAGGAGGCTTTGTGAAGAAGACACCATTTAAAATCACCTTTAAATGGATGGTGTTCAGAAAAAATAGACGTTGACAAGAACTGGGACCACAGTTAAACATCCCAGGTGGAAGACACAATATGGAAGAATTTAGATGGGGGAAGGGTGGGGCTGGAATCACACCAGTGAGGGGTTCCTTTGTCTGAAATGTAAGACAAATAAATGAAGCTAAAGCGGAAAGGATGCAGAATGAAGCCCAAAACGTGCAAAGTGTATAAACAAGGGTGGAAGGCCACCACTCACTCTCAGGAGACCACCTTGGTGTTCCCAAAGTTGCTCAGGCCCTATTAGAAAGCCGTTCAGCTTGGGGTGGGGTGGAAGATGATTCCTGAAAGCCAATGAATGCAGCACAGGCCTCCGAACTGTTCCCCACATGGCCGAGTAGTTTTCTGAGCCAAAAGCCTCCCTCCCTCTTCACTCTTGGCCATGTGCTGACCAATCCAGAAAAGCCAACCAGGGTCTCCACACAGCAGAGCAGTTATTTTCTACCTCCGGTTCAGACTCATGCCACAAATTGCTGGGCAGAAATTTACCCTGACACAGAAGGCTCTTTTTGAAACTGGGGGATGATTTTAATTATTTATTTACTTTAATGTTGCAGAGACTGATCTGGGAAACCGTATATTTCAAAAGGAGAAAAATCATTAGCATGCATAAAAAATAAAGGCAGTAGAATATTGACTGTGGCAATTTAAGAAAGCTGGCACAATGCACCTCTCCAATTCACAGAAATTGAGAGAAAATATAGTCCACATTGCAAATTAAAGGGAGATAGTGTGGCTTCAGGATGCAAGCAGTTGCTGAATATGCAGAGATAGTCTGCACATGCTGCCAGCCGGCCCTGGGAGCCCGGTCTGCCAGCAGAAGTGGGAGACTATCAAGTCTTGAGAAAAAGCAAGGTCTGCGGCATCGTCCCCTCCTTATGTCCCTGTCTCAGAGGGCAACAATCCAGACACAGGTAATCCAGACACAGCTGAAACAAACCCATAAACACCACCAAGGAACTCAATCAATATTTTAGTGAGAAAGGTTTTAAATACCAAGTCTCTGTATTTATCTTCCTTTATTCAGTAAACAAAAGCAGAATGATAAAAAACAGTAATGTAATCTGATGATTTCTAAAGTGCTAGGCTAGTTTAGAAGAAAGAGCATTGGCCGGGCTTGGTGACACACGCCTGTAATCCCAAAACTTTGGGAGTCCGTGGCGGGCAGATCACCTGAGGTCAGGAGTTTGAGCCCAACCTGGCCAACATGGTAAAACTGTGTCTCTACTAAAAATACCAAAACTTAGCCAGGTGTAGGGGCTGGTGCCTGTAATCCCAGCTACTCAGGAGGCTGAGACAGGAGAATCGCTTGAACTTAGGAGGCAGAGGTTGCAGTGCACCGAGATCACACCATTGCACTCCAGTCTGGGCAACAAGAGCGAAACTCCATCTCAAAACAAAACAAAACAAAACAAAACAAAACAAAAAAGAAAGAGGATTAAACTAGAAACTAAAAGGCTTAACATCTGGACATGCAAGTGACCTCAAACAAATCAATGGACTTCTTCAGGTCTCAGCTTCCCTTGCTGACTGCATCTTAGCTAAAATTAAATGGGAATTACTGTAACAACTCTACAAGTTGATACTATTATTAACCCAATTTCACAAAATTCTTTCTCCAAAGTCACTAACAAGAGATGGAGCCACGTCTACAAATCTGTCTGACTTCTGGGGCTCATGTTCTCAATCCTTCAAGTTATCATCTCCAAGTCTCCTGTGGTTCTGGTTCTGACCATCTATGCATTCATCCAAATAGAAAGGAGCACCGGGCGTGGTGGCTCACACCTGTAATCCCAGCACTTTGGGAGGCCGAGGTGGGTGGATCACGAGGTCAAAAAAATCGAGACCATCCTGGTCAACATGGTGACACCCTGTCTCTACTAGAAATACAAAAAAAAAAAAAAATAGCTGGGCATGGTGGTGCGTGGCTGTAGTCCCAGCTACTCAGGAGGCTGAGGCAGGAGAATTGCCTGAACCCAGGAGGCGGAGGTTGCGGTGAGCCGAGATCGCGCCATTGCACTACAGCCTGGGTAACAAGAGCGAAACTCCGTCTCAAAAAAAAAAAAAAACAAAAAAAAAAAAAAAATAGAAAGGGGCTGGGATTGCCAGCATCTACATGCATCTAATTAGTACCCAAGTGTCAGAGGAGACCCCGCTAAATGGTATGAGAGAGCTGCATCCTTCTCAGTTGTCTAGAGTAACAGTACAAAATCCTAAAGCCTTTTCCATAGCCATTCCCAAATTAGATCTGGGTCCTGCTCTGATAAGGTGTCTGGGAAAGAAGCAGCAGCACCATGACCTTTAACACAGACACATTTCTACCATAAACCTTCTCTCTACTCTCCCCCAACCACAATCCATTATCGTACAAAATGCAATGACAACATCAGGATAAAAGTGTTTCCACAAACTGGGGCAACAGGCCAAGTACAGCAGAGTAAACTATAATCATACAAGAGTCAAGCCCTGGTCTTGGGATCAAAATGCTCAATAAGAGGAACACGGCTTAGCAACATTACATGAAACCAGCAGTAAATTCAAATGTTTCAAGAGTGTGCTTTGGCAGCCAAGACTGTGTGACTAAAGCTGCAGGATCAGAAGTAGACTCTCTGGAAGGAAATGTATCTGCTTTGATCCATGCTGCTCTTACCACACCTGTTTCAACCAACACCCTGAAAGTTCTGTCAGTATGGGGGAAGTGTGGTAAGAAAACCAGAGACTGGATGAAGATTTGAAGAAACTGGGAATATTCAGAGAGGAGGTCAGGAGCAGCATCTTAAAAACTCAAAGCTCTCTCTCTCTCTCTCTGAAACTTGAAGAAGATTGCATTCCATATTGATTCTAATTGTAGAATAATAGGACAGCAGGGAGATGAATTTAGGTTCAATCATAATAATAATTCTCAGAAAGCTGCTGCCCAAACATGGAAATTTGCCTCTAGAAGAAGTAACTTCCTCAGGGTGCTGAAACAGAGGCTGGGCGACCATTTAGAGGAGAGACTGAGGAGCTTAAGGAGACAAGATTCCATGATAAGATTGATGTACTGTTGTCAGTTGAATCGTGTCCTGCAAAACAGGTATGTTCAAGTCCTAACTCTCCCTGCTCCTTTAACTGTGACCTTATTCGGTAATAGAGTCCTTGTGGAAGTAACCATGTTAATATGTGGTCACGCTGAATTAGGGTGAGCCCTGAATCCAATGACTCGTATGCTTAAGAGAAAAAGGAAATTTGGACATGGACACGTACACAGACGTGAGATGGCTGTTGTGGTTCCATTTGGGCTGGTACAACAAAGTATCTTAGACTGGTAATTTACAAACAACGTAAATGTATTGTTCATAGTTCTTAGGGCTGGGAAGTCTAAGGTCAAGGCACTGGCAGATTCTGTGCCTGGGAAAAGCTTGCTCTCCAATTCAAAAAATGGTGCCTTGTTGCTGCATACTCCCATAGCAGAAGGGAGAACAAGCTCCTTGAGGCCTCTTTTATAAGGGCACTAATCCCACTTGACAAGGGCAGAGCCCTCATGACCTAACCACCTCCTGAAGGTCCCATGTTTCAATACAGTTGCACTGGGGATTAGGTTTCAATATATGAATTTTGAGGGGACACAAACATGTCGGACCAGAGCAGTGGTCATAGAGGCAGAAACTGAAGTGTTACAGCTGCAAGACAAGGAACACCAAGGACTGCCAGCAGTCACCAGAAGCTAGGAAGAGGCAAGGAAAACTCTCCCCTAAAGCCTTCAGAGGCAGCACTGGCCTGCCAGCTCCTTGAGTTCAGACTTCTAGACTCCAGAACTGAGAGACAATACATTTGTTTTAGGCCACCCAATTGGATTTGTTATAGCAGCCCTAGAAAGCTAACGCATTACACTGACGCCCAACTCGGTGACATTCTGTCTATATCTACAGGACTAATAGTTGTTTTCCAAGCGGGAAATATGATGGGCACTAATGTTAATTCTTGAATCAAAAGGAACGATAGCACATGGTGTAAGTTTAGTTT